>NC_044980.1:117322776-117622776 GCF_008728515.1 Papio anubis
CCTGCTTACTGTGGCCCTTGGTCATCCAGCATTCCCTCTTCCTCCATTATTGTTTAGCTGAAAATTCACTATCCTGAATTCACATCAAAGCTTATTTATTTTTCCTGTTTTCCTTGACATAGGAATCAGTTACATTCTAAAGAATAAATGTCAGCTAAACATTTGGAATTCCCCAGTGTGTATTGATGGTAGCAGTTCCCTGCATCCTTTTCGGGAAGCTGAAAGCACCAGACCCTCCCTCGCCACAAACAGTGGTAGCCACCTTATGCGTATGTGACCCAGAGTTGGCCAACAAGATGCTCTTGTCCAGAGCTTTGAATCCTAGCCTAGTAATGCCAAAGCACGAAGGACTGCTTGGATTTACCTACAGCAGGAGATGTGATAGGAAGGAATATCCTCATTAATTGAGGAGGAGGCTGCAGATGGAGAGGTTGTCCCTTCAGTAGCAGAGGTCCTGTCCTACAGTAGTGGTGGTAGTGACATTCTGGTCAGGCTGCTTCTGCTGAAACATGACGGTACTATTCCCTGATTGTTGACTCTCCTGGCTTCTGTTCACTTTCCCAATTATAGTTCTTCAACCTCCTATCAATTCTGAAGCCCCTAAGAACTTTGTGAAATTTCACCTATTTGCTTAACAATACTGGAGACCATTTTTGTCCCTCACAACTAAAAGATTCCTAATGAACTTAGAGGTTGTGGCTGATAATTAGATAGTTTGCTACTCTAACCAGAACATATTTCTTCTTAACAGAGCTTGCCTGGTATGACCATTGGTCTGCCTAAAGCATGTTATTGTTTCTATAGTGTCAACAAATATGCTATCCCATTTGATCCTCTCATTAATCCCAGAAGAGCACAAGATATAAAAATAGAAGTATTTCCAGCTGGGCATGGAAGCTCACTTCTGTAATCCCAACACTTCACGAGGCCAAGGCAGGAGGATCACTTGAGGCCAGGAGTTTGAGACAAGCAAGAGGTCAAAATGGTTGTAGAGAACAGACACTTGATCAAGGCCCAAAATACCAACCATGGGCAAATATTTATGCTTCCTTCAGAAATCCAAATGTTAGAAACAAACAGCTAATCGTCCAAATGACTCAATTGTTAAATAATGCACACAGCGAGATCTTGTCTCTACAAAAATGTAAAAATTAAACAGGCATGGTGGCATGTACCTGTAGTCCTAGCTACTTTGGAGGCTGAGGGGAGCGGGTCACTTGAACCCAGGAGTTTGAGATTGCAGTGAGCTAGGATTGCATCACTGTTCTCCAGCTGGTCAAAAGAGTGAGACCCCATCTCTAAAGAAAAAAATAAATAAATAAAAAGAAAAATAAATAAATATTTCTAACTCAGTGGTAGTAAGTTTAAGGTTCCCAAATAGTAATTGCCTTGACCAAGGTCAATGCAGTATTAAGGAATAAATCAAGATTCATAACCAGAACTAATCTCTCCATGTTCAGTCCTTTTTTACTATACCACCTTGTCCTCTCCAAAGGAGTTGCTTTAACTGCAATAGCCCAACATAGAAAAGGCTTTTTTATCAGCAGATGGAAGGGAATGCTCCTGGAATTTTTCCCAAAGGACTGGCCCTTTGCTTGTGCAAGCATAAGTAATCAGCAGCTTGCTTAATTCTAGCTCCGCACACTGCCATGACTCAGTGCCACTGGCTCTCCAACAGGATATAAATAGACCCTCAGAGGAGAAGCAGGTTCATGACAGTTAACAGTCTATGTAGTTAGCAGAGCCACAGAAACCAAATGGCTCTGCTGATTGTGACCCCTTAAAAAGGTGGAAAACTTCCTCTTTACTATTTCATTTCGGCCTGTAACTTTTTTGATATTGTCATATCACCTCCTTTGTCCCTGCTATTTTGACTTCTTTCGGATCTGGATGGAGTATGAATTCTAGAAGTACAAATTCTTTAAAATGCCATCCAAGAGGCTTAACCTGTTTTCTAAATTTCCACCTGTCTGAAGTCTGTCCCGTACACCTTCTTCTAATCTAAACACTTGTCTTTTAATCTTGCTTCTTAAAACAATGAGCAGGCCTTAAAAACGCTGATGTTTTGGCAAAGACAGAGTACAGGAAAAGTTACCTGAACTAAGCAACTTGGAGAAACAAGTTTGAAAGAGAGTGCCCCAGCTGCAAGTGGTGTGTGAGGGGTACACCACACCTGGGTCTGAGGGTTGGTTAAGCTAGTAAGTATCAGAGATGGACTTAAATGACTGTGGCTATAAGGTAAGATGAACAGAGCAAGAGCATGAATAATGACACCAGAATAACAGGCATATTTCCATTCCTCTTTATACACAATTGAACCACTAGAATTTGAAAGCAGAGTTGTAATTGCTAGAGAACTTCACTCACTAGAAGAAGGAGTAATTTTGAAGGGGAACATTCCTAGGGACTGAAAATGGTATAACAACAGTGTGAGACTCCCCTAAGAAGCGTGTGAAAGAAGAGACGAGCAGCGTGAAATTCTAGTCCTGCTACAATTCACTGTGGACAGGGAACAACTCCTGTGGAACTTCATGAAGGAGGCCTAAACCTCTGCCGTCCACTGGGTTTTGTGAGCGGCCCCTTTCTGCTTTCTATCATGGAGGGTAACAAGAAATTGAAAATGAATATGAGTTTTGTAGCTTACAGATGTGTAAATATTCATATCCTTCTCTTGTAGATAATGTTCTAAGAATTAGATCCCAGAAAATGAAAGAAAGATGATAGCCAGAAAAAAAATGGTGTATAGGCCACATCCCTGGGGTGAGGCCAGCAGTAAAAATGGAAGAGAGACAGAGCAGGGAAGCCTACGTGTGACCCTTTAACATGACTGAAAGGATTCCATCATCTAGACTACCCAAAGAGATTCACTTTATCAGTCAATGCTTTTTATTGCAGACGACAGAATCTATTACTGATAATTTAAAGAGAAAGGGAATTATTATAGAAAGTAACTGAGCTCACAAAGCCATTGGGTGATTTGAAAGAACAGGCTCTAAACAGAAATTTCAGAAACAACTTCCTTAACTCCTCCAGAGAATTTCCACATTAAAAGATTTGGTTAAGAAAAAAAAAAAAAAAGATTTGGTTGCAGCACGGTCCTCTGTTGCAATTACAAAGTACCGGAACAAGGACATGCCTCTGCAGCCACTAGCCCCAGAACTACACTGCCTCTGACCTACACTGGCCAAAAGGTTAGATCTCGATGCATATAGCCACAATCACTTGCTCTTTTCCTCCTTCCAAATCTCATGTGGATGTGTCCACTTGAAAAATGAGGGTAAGAGGTACCTCTAACTGCACAGGAATCTGTGAGATACAGTTTCCAGCTTTCCAGGCTACCATGTCCAGGAGGACATGCTAGAAAGAAAGAAGAGGTCTTAAGCAGGAAGATCTGCAGGATCTGCCACATTGACCCTCTGCTACTCATGCTTGTTGGCTCTAAACTAAAGACAAGGCTGCAAGGGTATTTGCTTGTTATAAAGTAATATGTTTGTTCTTGGGAAATTACAATCCAGATTTCATCTTAAACACATAAATCAGGCTCCCACTGGAACTCCCTTCCCCTTCAGGCAAAGACCATCAGGAAAATTGGCAAGAAAAAATTGTCTCTGAGTAAAAGCAAGAAGGCTTGCCCAGGGACTGCCATCTCCTCAATTTTCTGGAGATGTGGATTGGCATGAAGAAAAGAACAGGAATATTTCTCAAGCTCATTAAACAAAAGCTCTATAAAATATCCAGTCATAGCCAAAGCCTTGATCTCAGGGGCTGGACATTTAATTAGGGATTCTGAGAGTTTAGTAACAAACCATCTGATTGGCAAGATTCCTTTTAGGCCACTTAAAATGTGCATGGACTGTCTCAGGAGTGCAAATGGGAGGAAAGCTTGGGGTCAGGAGCAATAAGACTATGATAAAAAGAAGCAGAGCATAAGTGTTTTGTTACTAATCTAGACCCAGGTTTTGTCTGTCTGTTTGTTAGAAATGAAGTCTTGCTCTATTGCCCAGGCTAGAGTGCAATGACATAATGGTAGCCCATTGCAGACTCAAACTCCTGGGCTCAAGCAATCCTCCTGCCTCAGCGTTCTAAGCAGCTAGGACTACAGGTGCATGCCACCACACCCAGCTAATTTTTTTAAATTTTTTTGTAGAGATGGGGTCTGAATATATTGCTCAGCCTGATCTTGAACTCCTGGGCTCAAACAATCCTCCCACCTCATCCACCCAAAGTGTTGGGATTACGGGGGTGAGCCACTGCGCCCAACTGGGATTCAAGTATTTGGCTTCCACTCTGACTAAGGTTATCTTCAAGGTACAAAACCGCCACAGCACTGTACATACTCACAGTTAACTGGTCCCATTTCCCTTGCTCCAGTTTTTCTACGATTAATAAGACATCAGTAATAAATTAAGGGCTTTTCCCACGTGAAGCTCGAAAAGCTATTTGCTTGCTTGTTTTAGTTCCATCATCAAAGACCTTCAGCAGAGACGCAAATCCAAGTAGTAATTCTCATGAAAATTCATAACAACATTGGATATTGTTATCTCTAAGGAAAGAAGTACATGTGACTCTGAGGGTTGCCCTGCCCTTTTGAATAGAGTTGACCTTCTGTTAATCATCCTTGTTAGTCATTAAACCAGAGTTATCATAAAATAATGTGTTTGTTAATTGGAAATTAGAATCCCAAAGCAAAATTGACTTCATCTCTAAAATCACGAGGATCCGGATATGAATCAAGCCTCCGCTGGAAGCTGCCATGGGTAACCATGAAATTCAAAATGACACTGCTGTCCTAGAAAAACCTTTGGCCTACTTTCTATTAGGAATGATCGGAAGAGAGCTTATTTCCCATTTGAAAGAGTGAGTTATCCTGTTGACAGGAAGATTCTAGGATCACAACCACAATTTGGAAATGAGAGAAGTCTATTGCTACAGTACTCTCTTTCTGGAATCACTTCCATGTAAAACTTCAAGGAACATAGGCCAAACAGTTGGTATGGTTGGGTCCCAAAGGGCTGTGAAGGCCTCCTTTGTATTTTCTCTGCTTTTAACCTCGGTGTGACTACTCCGTTTGGAAACGGCACCAGGACTTTGACATGGGCTAAGACTGAAGCCCATCAAGCCCCGAAAGCGGTATGCCATTACGACTGTACCTTCTGAGGCGGCGCACCTCTTTTCTCCACTACAAGAACAATGAGATGACTCTCTTTCTGGCCACCAGGAGCTCTCTGAGTTTCACTTCTGCTATGACTCCTTCCACCAGAGCTGACAAAGGCAGCAGAGATGAAGCAGCAGGTGGCTCCCTTTGCAGGTCTGGCACTGCCCTAAGTGAATCTGAGAAAGCCTCTGGCTAAGGTCAGCTTGGCCTCCCTGTCAAAATCTCCCCTTTATGTTTTCACTGTGCATCCGTTTTGCCTTCTTTGTCTTGCCTCTTCAGTTTCCGTGCATCTCCAGGTTTCTGACCACCTGCTCAGCCTTTGCAGCCACCTGCATTAATACCCCTTTGACATCTACTTTCTCCTAACACCAAACTGCTAGACTCTTTCCAGAAACCTTTGTTCTGAGCCCTGCTGTCAATTTATACTCTTATCTGCTCACCTGTCCCCAGTCTTCCAGTTCTGCTTTGAATATAAGCCTTCTCCCCCATGTTTCCAGCCCACACTCAAGGATTCCACCACCATGCCAAGCCTCCATCCCCTGCCAGGCCAGCACACCCTGACCTTGGTCTCTCAATGTGAATTAAATCTCCATCTGCCTTCAATATTTCTCTAAATGGCTCTTTATCCAGCTTAACCCCTACATTTTTCACTGACTTAAGGATATGATCACACCTTACAAAGAGTTTATGTTATTCTGAACTGAACACCTGGTGAGGAATATGAGTACAATCAAATATAGCTATGAGCTGGATGCTCACCACATCCACACATGCTGTTAGCTTTTGATCGGTAAGATGCATTCCTAACAATACTGTGCTTTAAAGATTTTGCTATTCAAGGAAATAATGACTTCTGATTGCTTTTCCTGCAATCCAAAGTCATATCATTACTGCCAAAAAAAAAAAAAAAATTCTGAAGTCCAGGAATGAGACTAGAAACTACTATATTCTCCTTTTATACCTCCTGGCCTCACTGAACTGCAAAGGCAACCGGGAAGTGTAAGCTGTCTAGGCAGTCATCGTACAGCTTCCGTTACCGTGAAGGAAATAGAGAAGTGGTTTTGGTGGACAGGTAGCAGTCTCCACAACTTGTTCACTAGTTAATAACACATATGTCAGTAATTCTGATTTTTCTATATGCCTTCCACAGACTTACAAACCAGAAATCTCCTTATGGAAATCACCTTACTTCTTGTGCAAATGGGAGATTTAAAAATTTTTTATATCAGTCCTTTTTTTCTTTTTTCACTCTATTTACTAATGGAATTTGGAGATTCTACATGGCCCCATATTTTCTGCTCCATTGAAAAATGGCTTTTGAGACCAGTGTATTTTAAAGGTGGCCAAGAGGCAGTAAGATGTTTTTTAAAGCCTTCCATTCCATTTTTGCACATAAGAAGGCAGCTTACAAAACGGCAACGCAAACTTATTACAAGCAATGATGATTGCATTCACCATCTAAAGCCCTCCTGAGTCTCAGCAGCCTGGACTTCAAAGTTCGTCGTTTGCACATGGACTTTAGCTTGTTTTATCTCTGACTCCAGAAATAAAGCCTTTTGAAAGAATTTGGAGAATGAGGAAGGCTTTTTTGTCTCTCTATCTCAGACCAGCCCGTGTTTTATTGCATCCCATGTGCTAACTCAGCCATACCAGTATTGGAACAAGCTAAGGATTAAGAAATCCGGTTGGAGGCAGTCTGTAGTAGTATGCAGTATTTACTGTCAGGCAGCTTCTATCAAGAGTGCCAGTGAGAAAACAGCCAGCACATCTATTATAGCAAATAACTCCCGGAAGAGAGACCGGAGGTGTGGGGGTGCAGGGAAGGAACCAAGACATTGCCAATATTTTAAATAACTCAGAGTGCATACACACTACTTGTGTGGCGATAGAAAAACGAGTGATATTGATAGTTAGGTAAAAGCAGCAGCATTCAGAACTAAGTCAGAAATGAGGGAAGAACTGGGGCAAAATGGTCTCATGATCCTTTGGTAAAGAATCAAATCACCTGTTATAAAGGGTTTCATCATTGAGTAGAGAATATCTACAGCCATCCTGGGAGAATATTAGTGTGATCTCTTCATAAATTCCCTGGGAAACTACCCTGGGATGAGTCAACCTTGAGGATGTACAGCATTCTTGCCCCCAGAAAGATTCAGAAGCAATGGCACAAATTCAAGAACATTTGGTTTTTAACATGAAGTTCTTAGGAAATTAGCAATTCGCCTGTGACCAGGGAGGACAACTACACCAAATGATCTGCCACCTCAAGATCTCTGGGACTTTCTTACAACCCTGGGGCAGTGGCAGATTGAAGCCGAAGCAATGGATGATACTAAATTTCCTGCAGTTGCAATGGGATAAGAACTCAGAGACAGATTTCATTTAATTTAGGAAAACAAGGTAGCATGACATCTCTCACACATTCATGTCCAGGAATAAGATTCATACCTACTATGATAGAAACCAAACAATAGAATGTCACCAATATCTCTATGAGCACCTTTTGCCTTGCATTTATGTAGCATGTTTACATTTTCAAAATGATCAAAGTAACTTCTCCATGTGACTATAGAAAGGATAATTTGCCTGAATGCACCAACCTAGACAGAGGAAGAGCTGTGGCCAGCCCTGAAAACATACCATCTTCCAAAGCGATCAGAGGTAATTTTTAAAAGGCACACCCAAGTATTACCAAGAGAATTGCCATTTTGAATGCAGTGGTGCAACCTCGGCTCACTGCAACCTCCGTCTCCTGGGTTCGAGTAATTCTCTTGCCTCAGGAGAGTAACTGGGATTACAGGCACATGCCATCACACCTGGCTAATTTTTTGCATTTTCAGTAGAATCGGGGTTTCACTGTGTTAGCCAGGATGGTCTTGATCTCATGACCTCATGATCCACCCACCTCAGTCTCCCAAAGTGCTGGAATTACAGGCATGAGTCACCACCCCCGGCCGAAATGTGAATCTTCTAAGATGTGGGAGATCATGGCCATCTCTGCTTTTCCTTATGAGTGGTTTTCAAAGTGTTCTCTGAGTTGCCTTAGACATTCCACTATTTGCCTTGGGGAGGATGCTGAGGGACTTAGAAGGGGATACAGAGCTTGACTGTCCCTTTCCATCCAGGCTATGAGTCACAGCTTTACTTTCGTCAGTTGGGTTCTGAATATATGGTGTGGTTCCTGTGGTTTCACTTGAAGAAGAGTTCTGCTCCTTAAACAGGAGTGAAAACCACCTTTAGAGACTGTTACCCCCAAAAAAATTTTTTTTAAGTTTCTTCCAAACACCCTTCATTATTGGTTGCCTAAAGAATGTTAAATCAAGTCACTAGACAATCATTTCTGAGCCCTGCCAATCAAGTGTGTTCATGCTAAATGACATTAACACTTTTAGCTTGACTCGTTTTATTTTTGCATGCCTTTATATTCAGATTTTCATTCCAGTTTCATATCCAATTGTCAAACAATAATAAAGACTTAATCTAAAATGAAATATTGTTTGTTTAAAAATCCATAAGATGTTTTAACAGCAGGAGAGTGGGGCTTCTACCAATTTAGTGAGAATCTAATGTATTCTATAAATTTATCTCTAGTGTGTACACGAGCTTTGAAAAGAGGAGAATCCCATCTGCCTGTCGAGCAGAGATTAGGGGAGATAGATTAAAATGTTGGTTTTCATCATTCTTACTTAATAAGCAGGAAAAAGCAACTGGAAGCATCTATGACACTTTCTACATTACACAGAGGTTAAATGTGCTCTCTCTGTTCTAGCCACATTGCACTCTGCTTTCAACATACCATGCAACAAATCTGCTAAAATACAATTGTCTTCCTTTAAACCTAGTGTTTGTTTATTTATTCATTTTTTTCGTTTATTATTATTATTATTATTTTTGAGACCGAGTCTCCCTCTGTCACCCAGGCTGGAGTAGAGTGGCACGATCTCAGCTCACTGCAATCTCCGCCTCCCAGGTTTAAGCAATTCTCCTGCTTCACCTCCTAAGTAGCTGGGAGGCACTACAGGCACATGCCACCACACCCAGCTAATTTTTTGTATTTTTAGTAGAGATGGGGTTTCCCCATGTTAGCCAGCATGGTCTCAATCTCTTGACCACGTGATCTACCCATCTCGGTCTCCCAAAGTGCTGGGAGTACAGGCGTGAGCCACCACGCCAAGCATGTTTGTTTATTTTTGCCAGTAATGTCGGGCTATTCTGTAAGACCTCATCCATGGACAAAATGGAGAAAGAAATCCTCCAAAGTTAGGTCTATAGAACACTGGGCTTCCTGATTTTCTCAAAATAAAAAAGTACAAAATGAAAAGAAAGTAAGCTGTTTACACTCCAGCTCTAGCTGAGAGCTGGAACGCTGCGTTGGACAGTGGCAAATCCTTTCAGGAAACATAGCTGTCAGGTACCATAGGAAGGCATCATCCCCGAGTCTGCAGACATTTTCAGAGCCCTCTATGAGTCTTACAGCTCCAAGTTGGCTTCCTCATTTAGCCTCTGACCTGAGAAATAGCTCCACCAAATCCCTAATTTCTCAAGCTACAAAACTCAATGTGCCTCATACTCCTGCTCCTCTGTCGCCAACACCCCTCCATTCAATTAATCACCATGTCCTGTTTTGTTCTCCTGTCTAAATGCTCTTCAAATTATTTTACATCCCAATCCTGCATCACTCCCAGGCCACTGCCATTGTTGAGGCTTTTGTTGTGTATTAAATGGACCATTGGGTCAGCTCCTAATTCGTCTTCCTACTCCTCATCTCCTTTAATCCATGCTCCATGCTTACCATACACAAATCCAATCAGGCCTCTGTTTATCATCTTTCCCTAGCTTCCCATTGCCTTCATGCTAAAGTGAAAAGTCCTTAACACAGCATACAAAATGGTCTGATCCTTGTCTACCTTTCTGATCTCATGCCCCACGACACTCACAAGTGTGTTTCCCATGGTCAGCCAGGCTCTCAGGTCCACGACCATGTCTCACCTTTCACATCTTTGGACATGCTCACTCATCTCTCATGGGGAAGGCCTCTGCTTTGTTCACCTGGCAGGCTTTCACTTATCCTCCAAGATTCACTTCAATTGCCACCTTGCCTATGAAATCCCTTCACATCCTAGTACTTACCTCTTTTTGAACACTTGTTCCAATACACTGAAACTGTTTGTTGATATGCCCGTCTTCGTACTACTTCATGACTCCCTTCCAGGACAGGGACCATGATGTCATTCACATATGCTGCACAGTGCCTGGCATAAACCATACTCCAATAAATGTTAACATAGTAATGGCTTAATTGTCTGCAGACATCTTCATAGACTAGGACACAAGAATCCAGGCTGCTTTTCTCAGCAGTACAACATTCTATTCAACCTCCTTAAGGCTTAGAATCTTTAAATATAAAATTATGACAATAAATGGTTAAAAGGGATCTGACTTTCTGTCCAGTTTCCAAATAAAATTCTACAAATCTGTGATGTCTAGGATAGCAGCCATGGCCTTTCTTTTTTCAAGAAGGACACTTAAAGTTGTGAACACCAGAACACAAGTCTGCTAGGACCACCTGTGGCCTTTGGTTCTTTATATGTCAAGTTACCTAGGCCACTCCATGCTCATGAAGACGGGAGCATTCAATGAATGAACGAATAAATGAATGAATACAATCACCTTATTTATTATATCCTCCACTTTGAATAACAAATGTAAATCTTGGCATTGTGCCCCTGTTTCTAAAGCCTTTTTTTAAAATCAAGGTAGATAGATTTAATAGCTAAAGTTGTTGTTAATTACATATACATATGCATACTGATAGGATCAGAACAGCAATTATATAGCAACACTGGAATCAATCCATAGAATTCTTAGTTTGATGATCAGAAAAAATTACTTTCAAAAGACTAAAAAGTCAATGACAGTTCATTTTAGTTTGCATTTGACTGACGTAAGAAAAACATATCATTGGCATCATATTTTCAGCACTTCATCTTGCACAATAAGTGACGCGGGGAAGCTCAAAGGGATCCCAGAGAGCCACTTTCAAAGTCAGATGTCTAACGGGAGAATAGTGTCATAGCAGAGGGAAAATTAACTTTCATTAGTCAGTTTTGGAGGAAATATCTCAAAGCATAATGAAATAATATACATACAAGCATCACACTATTTTTGATAGCTTTAAAATGTGCACCCATACATTTTTAGTGGGTTGTTTTTGCCACAGATGAAAAGATGAGCATGACAGTAATGAAGTTGTAGAGATGCTTGATTCACTTTTTTCCCAGGCAGACCAATTAGTAATTGTAGCCTCTGAAAGAATCACTTTGTAGCTCTCTGTCAAGGGAAATACTGCCGAACGTCCCAGGAGGAAAAAAAAAAAAAAGATAGCATTTGATTTGCCTCTGCTGTGACAGCCTTCCTTTTCTCTGAGAAAGATGCTGGCCTCCCTCACACTATGGCCCTGAAAGCTTGGTTTGAGGTTCCTCTCTTCAATGCATAATCCAGAGTATGTTGACGTCCGGCAAAGTGCCGCTGAAGAAATCCACTCCAGGTGCCAGGAGCTAGCAGAAAACAATATATTACTGATGCGCTAATCGGCAGCCTTTTTAGTTGTAAAAGAAATAAATGCCACCTCACACTGACTTAAGGCAAAAGGGGATCTGGTGACTCAAAGCCATCAAGAACCTGCCTGATTCTTGATCATCATCTCTCCTTTCTGCTTTCCTCTCCATCAGCTCCTATCTCCAGCAGGATCTCCTGTGTCATGGCCCAGATTTACACACTTTCAGCCTAGCAACCTATCCACGACATAGATTTTCTCTTTCATGATAACTTTGAAGAAAGGTCCCAGGCAGGGCTGCCACTGTCCATTCTAGATCACATGACTATCACAAAATAACCAATTCCTGGTCACTGTAGCCAGAGAGATAGTGCTCTGATTGTCAGGCCTAGGTCAGCTGGGGGCTCCTGGAGCTGGGAAGAGGGTTACTGAGAATGAAACAGGTAATCCTCTAACAAAAAACCAGGGCACTGCATCCAGAAGGGAAGGGATGCTGAGAAGGCAAAAAAAAAAAAAAAAAGGTTGACTAGAACGTTGAGTCACACTTTTTCTTCTAAGATGTAAACATGTTTTCTACATAATTAAAAGAAAAAGCAGAAATGAAGGCAGGGGGCATGTGTTTCTTCTCAACAGATGCACACTCCTGGGCTACCTCAACCACCTCACGATTTCACCTTACAGCTGTCCCTCCTAGAGTTCCCCAAATCCTCCATGTAAGATCGAAAAAAACAAGCAGCCTGCTGGTCATCCTCACCCGCATGATCAGCAGTCACTTCAAGCTGAACTCATCCACAACAGACCTCACCATATGTGCACGGAGCCTACTACTTCTCCTGGAGTCTCTATTTCAGCAAGTGCAACCACCACTGCCATCATCCTAGTGACCTCGAAATAACCAATCCCTGCCCTTATCTCATCTCCTACCTTCAGTGCCACCCATCCCACAGCAATCGCCAAATCCTGCCAATTCTTCCTCCTAAATGTAGTGTTCTTCTAAGTTGTCCCTTCAGCTCCATCCTTAGTCCCACAGGTCAGGGTCCTCATCATGTCTCGTGTGGAGCCCGAAGGGATTCTAAGAGGCTCTTCCGGCCTGTGCCTTCTTCCCTCCTGAGTGGCTGCCAGAAGGATCCTCCCCTCCCTCAAATCTGACCAAGTCACTCCCCACTCTTCAACCTTGCAGGAGTTCTCCTTCATCTACCCCTGTGGTTTCCTAATGAAACTTACATAGAAGCCCAGGGTATTAATTTCCAAGGGCTGCTGTAACAAATTACCACGAACTTCATGGTTTCAAGCAACGCAAGTTAATTCTCTCAGCTTTCTGGAGGCCAGAAGTCCCAAATCAAAGTGTGGTCAGGGCTGGCTCCTTCTGGAGGCTCTGAAGGAGAGTCCATTGCACGCCTCTCTCCTAGCAGCTGCTAACTGTGGCAATCCTTGGTGTCCATGGCTTGTAGACACATCCCTTCACTCTCTGCCTACATCTTCACATGGCCTTCTCCACTGTGTTTCTCCTCAGGGTCTGTATGTCTCAAATCTCCCTGATAAAAACACCAGTCATTAGATTTAGGATCCAATTAATCCACCCATTTAATCCAAAATGATATCTTGAGATCTTTAATTACATCTGCAAAGACCCTGTTTCCAAATAAGGTCACATTGACAAGTACCAGGGATTAGAATTTGGGCATATATTTTGGGGGAATGCAATTTAACTAGCAACACCCAATATATGCAATAACGGTTACAAGATAAATCCCAAGCCCTCGTAAATGTTTTTTTTGGAGATGAGTGTCACTCTGTTGCCCAGGTTGGAGTGCAATGGTAGTCAGCTCACTGCAACCTCCACCTCCTGGATTCAAGTGATTCTCCTGCCTCAGCCTCCCAAGTAGCTGGGATTACAGGTTCACACCACCACACCCAGTTAATTTTTTGTATTTTTAGTAGAAATGGGTTTTCACTATGTTGGCCAGGCTGGTCTTGAACTCCTGACCTCAGGTGATCCACCCGTCTCGGCCTCCCAACGTGCTAGGATTGCAAGTATGAGCCACCGTGCCCACCCCCCCCTTGTAAATCTTGATCCCATGGTTACTGTGACTTGGGCCCATCCTCCTTCGATCTAGCTCCCCTCCATTGGCTATCCCCATCATCATTGGCTCTCCTCCTGGCTTTGTGCCCCAGTCCTACCCAAGGCTATTTTCTACCCCTGTGTCTTTTCCCCTTCTGAAACTTCTACCTGGGATGTTTTTCCTGACTTGCTCCCATATCACCTGAATGTGACCATCCTAGGACTAAGATACCAAAACAGAGGTCTTACTGGCAATCAGAAGCAAAACTTAACACTACAGCTGGAATTGGCTTCTGTAATGTTTAAGAAAAAATCTAACCAATTGCCATTTTTTTAAAACAAGGATATTCATATATTTAAAAATCAGAATTCCCAGCTTCTCTTTGGCAGCATTAGCCCGGTTTCTGGCGTAGTAGCATGAGTCCAGAGCTACGAGTAGCAGGGCTGCCCACCTTGGCCTTCATGTATTCTGCAATTCACATCCAGTTTATCTCCAGGCCTCTGGCACTTACTGCATTAGCACTGGTCCTGTAGGCCCTTGAGTTCATCCTCTGCCTTAAGATTTCTCTCCTAGACTGAGCTGCCTTTTCTACAGGGAAACCTCAGCTCACCCTGCCCCTCTAGCCTCCCATTTGTTCTGGTCTTGCTTCACCACCTGCCCCAAGGAGAGGCCACTTCAAGCACACACAAAATCTCCCTCATGACCTAGCACTGTTTCCTGTTCTCTCCCTACCACTCTCTTTCACAATATACTATATATTCTATACATTATGTATTATACATTAATTACAAAATTAATCCATAAACCGCAGCATCAAGACCAAAGTAAGGCACCACTGCCCATGCCCAAACGCCTGCATACCTTTCCCATTTCCAAGCTGTTGTAGCTCGTCATTTTACCCTGGTGTTACCAATACTAAAATGGCATGGAGGTTGGAAAAGAAAATGGTAGGATTTATCTTACCCCATATATCCATCTAGCAATCCACCTATTCCTCACTTTCTACCTAAATTTCTGAAAAAATAGAAACTGGCAGCCAGCTACCCAGATAAATTTTAATTAAAAGAGTAAATTAGGCCAGGTATGGTGGCTTACACCTGGAATCCTAGCACTTCGGGAGGCAGATTACCTGAGGTCAGGAGGCTGAGACCAGCCTGGCCAACATGGCAAAACCCCATCTCTACTAAAATACAAAAAAATTAGCTGGGCATGGTGGTGTGTGTCTGTGATCTCAGCTACTTGGGAGGCTGAGGCAGGAGAATCACTTGAACCCGAGAGGTGAAAGTTGCAGTGAGCTGAGATCGCACCACCGCACTCCAGC
Source organism: Papio anubis (assembly GCF_008728515.1). Lineage (NCBI taxonomy): Eukaryota > Metazoa > Chordata > Mammalia > Primates > Cercopithecidae > Papio > Papio anubis. The sequence continues at coordinate 117,337,872 of NC_044980.1, forward strand.
CTGGGTGACAAAGCCGGACTCCACCTCAGATAAATAAATAGTAGATTGCTTTAATTATTCCTCTGCCTTCTTTGTAAACTTGCTCTCTGGAGGCAGCTCAAGAGATAGCCAAACTCTCTCCAGGATTTTCACCAAAGCACGTTGCCAAGCCCCTTGCTGAAGAAAGCCTCCCCATACCCCAGCACTCCTAAGTCTGTCCTTTACTTTGAAACAGTCAAGATAGGTTGTACACGGCAAGATAAAATGCCAGGATGGAGACATTTGTTCTGCCCAGCTTCCAAGCTTGCCCTCATGTGCCATATGTCAGATTTCTAAGAACGCTGTTCATTTTTCCAAAAATGAGCCTCACACATTCATAGGAACTTCCTGTCCCCACCAAAGCATTCTTCATAACCAAGCAGACAAAAGAGAAATGTTGGGAAATGATCTCGTGCTCAGAATCCATGTCAGCAAATGCCTTATGATCAGGAAGTGAGTGTTATTTAAGTGTGAGATGGTTCCTCTCTAAAACAATGGTGCCCAGAAAATAACTACAATCATGTTATTTTATTACTTTGCCGTTGTGCTTGTATATTTTTAACCACTGCATGGTGCTTTTTGCACCTATATTGTACTTTATTATACCCTGAAGGTATCACTTAAGTGTATATTTTCATTTTAGGGCATATGGTTTGCAGTTTTTCAACAATTGAAATAAGTTGGAGTTGGAGTAAAGTAATTTGAGAAGAGGCCAGTCTTGGAAGTCTGTACTTTTAAAGACTTTGAGTTTGGGGAAAACATTTGTTTTACTTATTTACTGTGGTTAAAAGGACCATTACATTTGCTTGTTAATCAGTCATAATCTGAGAAAGGATAGCTTCTTTAGAGCCTCAGAAAACATATTTTCCATTTCGGCTCTGTAATAAAACAGTATTCAGTAAATGAAAGACATTGGCATTTGTTTGGATTTCTTTTTTGAACTTTTTATATAAAACACTTCTGTTCCATTAGGATAATCCTATTTGACTTGCTTCTCTCAGTCAAAGAAAAGGAAAAAACTATTATGAGAGAGCCAGGAACAAAGGATTTCCCACCCCTGGTCGGGCTTTTGATCCTCACATGGTCATAACAGGCCTCCGGCAGTAGCCAATAACTTCCGGCTTCAAAGGAGGGGAAGCAGGCTTAAAATGAATGCACCGCCCAATGATGCCATGAGGTTTGGGCTGGCAGATTGCTCTCCTGACCCCTGTGTACAATCACTTTCTGCCCTCTGTGATGGATACAATTACAAATGTTTTTACCTACAGAGAAACCCCCACTACTATTTTATGGCCAGTGAATTTGCCTGCCCGTGTCTAATACAGTCATGGTGTTGAACTCGACCATGTCGCACTATGCTTATGTTAAGATTATCAAAGAATGTGGAGCACTGAGTCCCTTTTGTTCTTTATAAAAAACACCAGAGCAGAAACCAATAGTTTGTCAAACAATTCACCATAGCAAGATTTTAATAAATGAGTCTTTTTGCTGAGATAGCAATTGCTTTACACAGAAAAAAGATATAAATTCCATGCTGCCCTGGATCTACCCAAACAAGAAAAAACATTCATAATTCTGGAAATTTTCTAGTTCAGCAACTCTATCAACTTTCAATTAACCTCAGAAGCCAGGCCATTACTGCTGCCAGATTAGCTCAAAAACTCTCCAGGACCCTTTAATTCTTTACACCGGGCCTTTTCCACATTTATTTGTCTATTTCTTCTTTCTCTCCTCTGCCTCCTCCACTTTCTACTCCTTTATATCCTTCTTGATCTACCACACCTCAGTGGTGAAGGTGGGCAAAGATGGCTGCCATTGTGGTATCAGCAGGAACTAAACTTACTTGGGAAGTCAGACAAGGGGATGCAATCCCCATAAACATGGAAAATGCATATTGATTCTATGTTATCAAGCTCCACCTTTCCCATAGGTTGCACGTGGCAAGATAAAATGCCAGGATGGGGACATTTGTACTGCCCAGCTTCCAAGCTTGCCCTCATGTGCCATATGTCAGATTTCTAAGAACACTCTTCATTTTTCCAAAAATGAACCTCACACATTCATAGGGCAGCTCAAACTTCCTGTCCCCACCAAAGCATTCTTCATAACCAAGCAGACAAAAAAAGAGTTGTTGGGAAACGACCTCGTGCTCAGAATCCATGTCAGCAAATGCCTTATGATCAGGAAGTGAGTGTTATTTAAGTGTGAGATGGTTCCTCTCTAAAACAATGGTGCCCAGAAAATAACTATAATCATGTTATTTTATTACTTTGCCGTCATGCTTGTGTATTTTTAACCACTGCACTGTGCAAAGGAACTCCTTGCTCTTCTCTTTCATGAGTTTTCTTTGTTTTACCCACTTTCCCCCATCTTTGCTACCCTTCTTTGAAGTATTTGCTCATACCATTCTCCCTTTACAGAATGCCCTCCCTGAATCTATTTATATAAATCTACTCTTCACTTCAAAATACAACTTAATTGCTTCTCTTTTTCCAAGCATTCTATGATCAAAAGAGCAGGTCATGGACTTCTCTGCCTTGAATTCATGTAGCACTCACTGTCCAGAGCAAGGTTTTCATTCACGCAATGGAACTTGTTTAAGCACCTACTATATCCTTAATATAATGCCAAGCCCTGCACTGTATGACATTTTCTAAATGAATAAAATCTACTTTATCAAAGAAGAAAAGATATCACATGACACAAATATCTATACAACAATGTAGAAGATGATGAATGTCTTGAAAGATACATAATTTTATAATTCAAAAGAAGGAGACAGATGACTTCTCTCCAGGGAAATTGCTTCAAGGATTTGTTTGCTGTGCCAGTCTAGAAGGAATGCTGATCTCTATCACATTATTATTTGTGGCCCTGGAGTCATCCCTCTTGCCTTTCATCATTTGTTGCCTTGCATTGTTCACTTGCATTTTTAGATGCTTCTGTCTTGCCACTATACCTAGATATGAGCTCGAAATGAACTGAAATCTTGCCTTATATTTTATATGGTTCCCTCACTACGCTTTATCTAATAGTTACACAGTAAATATTTTTTAACCCAACAAACCCTTATTTAACCCCTACTGATTTCCAGACTCTGTGCAGGGTAGTTAAGGATGGCAGCCAACTTCCGCAGAGAGAGACCTGGCCAGGAACCATTCCACTATGGAGGTGAAGAATAAACAGAACTTTATAGATGAGTGATGGTTTACCAGATGGACAAGGAGAGAAGTATTCCTGATGCAAGAAGAGGTTGTCCAAAGGCCTGACAAACCAAGAAATAGGAAACAGAAATTGAGGCAGGAGAGGTCTTTATTGGCCATACTAATATCTTACCCTAGAGTCTCTGACATCCACAAAAAATGTAGTATTATTGCAGTGAGATGAAATCGGGCCACTGCACTCCAGCCTGGGCAACAGTGTCAGACTCAGTCTCAAAAAAGAAAAGAAAAGAAAAGAAAAAGAAATGTAGAATTAGCTCAACCACTATTCTTATTTTTATGTTAAATGTAGAATTTGTAACATTGTATTGTAAATTATAAAACAGAACAAAAATTCTATTTTCAGGTTGTAGTTTTTCCTTACCTTCAATCTGACAAGATCATCTAAATCCGTGTCTCCCTTAAATAAACAATTTGGTCAGTTAGCCCATCCTAGGGTCACCACTTCTCCAGATTATTAAAGAGAAATTAATTTAACAAACACATGTCTTCTTATCAGATACAATACTGTCCCTTCCTAAAGAAGCATTCCAAGCAAGATTCCTTTAGAGCAACCACATAAATTAGCACTGGCACTTGAAGTTGTAAATCAAGAAGCATTTTTTGGTAAAAGTTCTAGCCAATGGCTACTTCCACGTGGCTTCTCTGAGATTTGCCAGTATTTCCAGAAGGAAGGAAGCAACTGTATGAAATTTGATCTCCATAGTTGGACTTCGTCATCACTTCGTCACTGGCTACCCTTCCCCACTGCTATCCTTTCATGAAAGTCAAAAGTTTCTTTCTCATCCCAAAGCCTTCTGGAGATTCCTGTCTTATGAACTATGAAAATGTATGTTACTGGACAAGTACATATTTCATTTGAAATCCCATCTCTGTTTTAATAAATGCATTATTCCTAATATAATACCACATATACTGGACATGTTTGTCTGGATCAGACTTATTTTTTTCCCAAAGGCTGTAGGACAAGAGACATTTAAAATTTAAGTAGGCCAGGTTTCAGAAGATGAAAGGGATTTGGTTTTAAAAGGTTACTAAGAAAGCTATTAGTAGAACAATTTCAAAGGTGGCTACTCCGTGGACATTTCTGTATTTTTATTGGGTACAAATTGGACAATGGAAAGCATTTAATTGACAAGTTGGGGGGAATACAAATAAGTGTGAATTTTATGCTTAGCTAATAAGCATACAAAACAAATTATGTGAAAATTTTGTCTAAAGAAGAATGGAATATAATTTCAAGAAACTCTCTAAGTGACTCAAGGGATATTAATGACCACACGGAAAAGTGGGAAGTAAATGTAACATGTAGCAGAGCAGGGTTGGAGTCAGACACTCATACCACGGATAACTATTTGTCATTTTCCCCGTGACCCCATAGCTCTCCAAGCTCCTACATAGAAGAGAGTTTCTGTGTGGAGTAGCAATAGCCATGTTTTCACCAACTCTGAAACAATCCAATTTGAATCTACCCTTCATGAAGAGGGCTGCCTATTCTCTAATAACAGAAGTTTCCCCCTTCTTTCCTCTTCTAAGTCCTGTGCTCAGGCTTAAAGCCACAGGAAAGAATCAACTGATACCATTCAGGCAATAGTTTCTAGCAAAATCTGACTCCTCCCTATGCCACGTGTCATTTAAGGCAATCAGTGCGTCACTGAGACCTACAAAGGTCCTGGCTACTCATCACTCCTGCTCTTCCCTGAGCAGCCCTTTGCTCCTCTCACTTCACTTCCAAGCCCTTTTAGGATCAGCCTGCTTGAGACTGCTCCTGACAGCTGTGTATGGCACAGCTTCCTTCCCTACTACACCTGCCTTCCCGCATTACACCTCTCCAAGGCATTAGCTCACATCGATAATCACTGAGCAGATCTGCTCTGCTGCCAGCTATGCAGGGACAGGACTGAGTAGGAATCAATATATCCCAGGACCAACTAGAAGACAAGCGACATCAACATTTCTGCCCTTTGAGAGAGTCAGGACACTGGGAAACAGAGACAAAGGGGCTGAGGGAGGGGGGTTGAATCAGTCTGGGCTCAGTAGGGTGTGCTTGTGGAGTGCCAGCCCTGAAGTTATTGCTCTTTCAAAGTCAGATAAAAAAATAACATGAGATAATTTGTTCAATTTAGTCCATCTTCTCCATAGGGAAGAGAAAAGTGGAAACAGCTTTGCCAACATGGCAAGTTCAGCCAGTAAACTGGGTTCTCCATGGCTTTGATCTGAAAGAGCCTGTATAGCCACGGTGTTGGCAGTTTTGTCACACTTAGAGCTGGAGGGCAATCACTGGGGCTGTCCTCGGGGGAGTGGCCTGGGCTACCATATTGGAAGCAACAGGATGGTCCATTGGTTGTTTTAGCTGGGGTTTTATGCTAGGAACTTAATTACTAAGCATAAAGAGGAAGATTTCCTCAGCTCTCATGATCCACCATATGAAGGCGATTTGTTAGAAGAAAAAAAAAGACATTTAATGACCTCTCTTTAGGGTCTCTTAGACCCACATCATCCTCCACATCTAGGTGAGAGGCTCCCTTCAGATGAATGGACTAAAGCCTAGGATTATAACCAATCACGTCCCTCAACTCTCCCTCCTCCTGTTCCTCACAACTTAATTAATGCCATAACCAACAGCCCTGTTGCCTAATCCAGGAAACTCAAACCCTACTTTGTCTCTACAACTAGCACCTCCTATTCAATCTATCACAAAATCCTATTGAATCTGCCTTCTAAACATCATCCTTGTTTCAACTCTAGCTTGGGCCACCATCGTCTCCTGTCCATTCTGCACAGGTCCAGAGAAGTATACTCTCAAAATGTAAACAGAATTATGTCGCCCTCTTCCAGATTAAAATCTATCAATTCCTTTTCACTGGTTGTCATTAGGATAGTCTAAACTCCTGACTCTTGCCAGCAAGGCTCTTCATGGTCCAGCTTTTGCTAGTGTTTCAGATCACATCTCCTTGTATTTACATTTCATCCCTCCACATACCAGTCCACCTCACCCACACAAACACATATGCAAACACATAATACACTCCATGACTTAGCCATATTAAATATTCAGCTCTTTGAATGAGTCACACTTTTTCCCTTACCTTGCTGAATACTTTACCCTTACCTTATAGGATACTCTTCCTCCTACTCATTAGTACTTACCTTACAAGTCAGTTCCTCTGGGAAGCTTTCCGTGAACAACCGACCTGTATCTTCTTAGTTTTTAGAGAAGTTTGGTGCAAGATATAACTATGACTGCTGATTGCATTCAGATGCATTTAATTTTAGTAGCATCTCCTATTTGCATATTTACCTGGTAAGTAACCATGGAACACAAATGACCTTTTATTCTTGTCCCTTGTGTCCTCAGCATAACCCTCTTAAATAATTCTGCCTTCCTGGGAAATGTGGTGTACTATAAACTTTCGCTGTGCAAACTTAGGCACTTTACAGGGCTGTGCAGCAACTGATTATGCATTCTTTGTATAAAACATTTAATTGACTCAAATTGCAAAACAGAAGAGATGTGTATTTGACGGCAACTATCTACAAAAGGAGTAATACATTTGCCACCAGATGATCATAATTGCACTTCACAAAAACTGGAAGATTTCACCATTATGTATTTTTGTCATTTTTAAAAGCCTCTTTGGTAAACACAGCCTCTGGCCTTGCGGTCTTCACTAGCTATCTCCATTTGATTGTGATTGTTCATCTTCATTAGGAGCTTCACCTGTAATTGAGTGTATTCAAGAGAAAACCTGGTGGGTATTTTAACACAACTTGCAGTTGCTTTCATGCTCCAAATCAGAGATTCTATCCTGTTGATTTTGCTCATTCCTAAGTTATTTCTTTGACTTGGCCACTTGAATAAATTCTTATATTTGGATCCATCCTAAACGGAAGCCTGGTATTCAAGATATTATTTGATCAATATCTTAAGAGTTTAATGGCCTTCATTTATTCTCCTCCATTTCAGTTTTACAGGTGTGTTTTAAACTTCAAAGGCCTTCCAAGTAACTCAGATGTACTATAACTTCTCCTATCATCTGAAAAAGATGGCCCGCTCACTGAGGTTTGGAAATATTTTGCTCTATAGAGACTCAAAGATACATGTTAGGCTCTTTCAAGATGCACAAAAGAGACGTGCTCAGGTTACTTGTAAAAGGTCATGGGATTTGTTGTACATGTTTATTAACCAGAGTTCTTTTCATCCTCTCTTCATTATGGTAGAGGCTCCCCTATCAACCTCACTCCCTGGACTCTCTTTCCCTCATTCAAATAACAAGGCTCATGGCATTCACTGCCTCAAGGGAGGGTTACTGCAGTAAAAAGTAAAGAAAAATAAAGTCTGACTGGGTAGAGTTTCAAGGTTCTGGTATCCTGAGAAGAGCCAGAAATCAAATACATGAAAAAGCAAAAGGAATAAGAACTACTGCCCCTTCCCCTGCGTATACATCAAGATCACCTTGGCTTCCCAAGGGTGGGGAAAGAAGGGTGCTGAGGGAAGGAACCAAAGGAAAGGGACATGTACAGGTTTGCAATGAGAAGGGGCTTGGAGTGACCATGAGGCAGTAGTGACATCAGGTCCCTGGGTTGCCTGGCCTCTCCTCCTTCAATATCCCCTGTATTGCCAGCAGCAAGCAGCTTCTGGGAACTGCTCACCTCTGCAGACTGTCTAGTCCTTACCTGCAAGCAATGCACCCCACTTCTCTAAAGAACTGTGCTGTCTCTCCTTCCCATATTGCACCCCACAAAACCTCCTGTGACAGCAGGCATCCTCAGTGAACCTCTGGGAGTACAATGCCAGTCTGGCCCCAGATGTTGTCAGTCTCAACAACCTACCCAGTTTCAATAAGCCTCAAAGAAGGACAGGGAATTGGATACCCCGTGGGGAACAAGTAGGATGAAAAGAAACGTCCCTGCACCTGTACGCGGATGCAACTGGGCTTAAGCTTCCTCAAACCCCACTTCCTTCTCACCCTCGGCCCCTGAACCAAGAAATGGTAAAACACACTATTAAATAAGAATTCACAGGAAAGCCAGGAAGTCAGCAAATCATCCCAATTAAGCCCAGACAAACCTCACAGAGGCCAGAATATCATTCAAGACACAATGCCACCAAGAGCAGCCACGAAACCATCTTGTCCCCTCAGCAGCTAACTTCTGCTGTTGCCCTCTCAGGTGCTGCACAAGAGTGGGTGATGCAGCTTCTCTCCCTGTAGCTGAGTCTCTAATTGGTCTCCCCCTGCTATAACCAACTAATGCCAAGAGTCTGAAGTTCAAAGCCACTCAAGTGACAAAGTGGCAGGGTTGGCCGCTTAGCTCATGAAGAGCTGAAATGAACACTAGGGCCACACTCTCTTTAGGTCACATGTCAGCCTATGAGTCAACTGCCATTGGAGAGAACACCAGTTACTGGTCAAGTCCAGTGAAACCAAACCCAGAAGAAGGACTGTGGTGTGTTGACTATGCTGAAACTTCACAGAAAGAAACAGAGTAACTGTCAGGTGCTTTACATACCAGGCTAGGAAAGGATGTTAGGATTAAAATGCTGTCTGCATTTCAGTTCCTAGGACCCAAAAGCCAGAGGTGAAGTAATCCAGCTGATGTCACACAACTCATCTGGAATAAAAAAACAGGTTTTATTGTAGAACTCAAAGTATACAGTACACGTATAAAATGAGGGGCATACATAACACTTGTCAAGTTTGCCAAAATTCCAATGCCTTTTTTTTTCTGATGTGTCCAGATAGAGATGTGGCAGCATTGCCCATGCAGAAGGCACAATACCTGAAAAGCAGATGACTTGGTTCTCAAATGCAACCAAGAATGCATTTAGGAGGCCAAGGCAGGAAGATTGCTTGAACCCAGGAGTTCAAGATCAGTCTAAGCAACGTAGTGAGTCCCTGTCTCTACAGAAAAAAAAAAAAAAAAAAAAAAAGCTGTGCATGGTAGTGTGCACATAGGTAGTCCCAACTACTTAAGAAGACGAGGTAGGAGGATTGCTTGAGCCCAGGAAGTTTGGGCTGCAGTGAGCCATGATGGCAATGCTGCACTCCAGCCTAAGCAGCAGAGCAAGACTCTGTCTCAAAAAAAAAAAACAACAACAACAACAACAATGCATTAAGGAACAAGGGCTAACTCTCCTGGACTAGAAGGTTTGTAAGTCCTTGAGCCTAGCCAGCAGTATCTCTCTCCCACAGGGTAGGAAAGAGAATACAAAGGCTGCGGCTGCTCCACGAGCCAAAATCACTACTGTCTAGGCCCATGTGCATTTGTGGCATGGGCTGAATACTGGAGGCCCTTGGACTTTGCAAAGTGCCTCATGTCTATGCAATGCTCTCTTCAGTTGCCTTTTCTGTACTGGCAAAAGACTGGTTACATTCGTGCCCAAGGATATGAACTTGAGCTATTCCAGATGTTTTACAACCATTTCTGTGATAACTCCATGAACACACACCCAAAAGTCATAGATTCTGTACAATTGCGTACTATACATAATAAGGCTTTGGGGATAGTCTTGGGACAAAATCTATGGAACTTTGTCACTAAAGCCCTAAGAAAAACAATAACAACTCTCACAAATATACAGTCACAGTTAACTTTCTATTGGCATTAGCACTCAATGCCACAGTTTATCATTTGCAATCTTAACCTGAAACTTCTGCTTCCTCCTCCTTAATGAAATAAGCTCTTGAAGGCATGATGTGCTTCTAATAGAGACCAGTGTCATCAAAACCAAAAACTATATCCTTTGTTTTAATACAGAAAGAATTTTTCTTTTTTGAGATGGAGTCTTGCTCTGTTGCCCAGGCTGGAGTGCAGTGGCCCAATCTCGGCTCACTGCAAGCTCCACCTCCCGGGTTCACACCATTCTCCTGCCTCAGCCTCCCAAGTAGCTGGGACTACAGGCACCCGCCACCAAACCTGGCTAATTTTTTTGTATTTTCAGTAGAGGCAGTGTTTCATCGTATTAGCTAGGATGGTCTCGATCTCCTGACCTCATGATCCACCCGCCTCGGCCTCCCAAAGTGCTGGGATTACAGGCGTGAGCCACTGTGCCTGGCCTACAGAAAGAAATTTTTTTAGTCTTTTTATCTACACCCTCAGCTTCCTCAGATAGCTTAACACATTGAAAAATATCACAGTTCTTAAAGCCAGTAAATCAGCCATGGTATTAAAAATAGACCAAAAGAGTAGAATGGATTCATCTCTTTGCACTTTCTATTAAGATATGCATTAGGTCTCTCAAATTAAAATCAGAGCAGAAATTCTCCAAAGCTGGCAACCAGAAATGCAGGTAAAATCTAGATAAAGGAATAAGCATCCCCAGAGTTTTTATCTCATTTAAAAAAAAAAGACAAGGATGAGGGAGGTGAAAGGAGATGGGATCATCTGGGATCTGACAGTCACATGAACACTGATGGTGAGGAGGTGAAGATGAGGACTTTAGTAAAGGAATAATGTTCTCATCATAAATTCAAACTCTTTTCATGCTGTTTCTTGCCCTTGTTCCTTGTCAAACCACCTCCTATGCCTCTGTGGTACACATCCCCTATAAAAATGACTGATCCAGTCTAACCCATCAGGCACGCATAGGTCAGCACCATGTGAGAAACTCCCTCGGGTGCTATCTCAGCACCAAGGAGAGCTCCAGGCCAATTGCGATAGTAGGCCATTTGTGCTTTTCCTTCTGAGCAACTAAGGAAAATCCAGTCCATCTCACTCCTTCACTTAGCTTTTGGTGTGCATGTACTCCAGGAGGATTTCAATTTTATATCTCAATAACTTATGTCATTCCTCTCCCAGATTAGGTAGGTCCCATCCCACTGCGTTTCACCAGAATGCTATTCCAAAATGTGGTCTGGATCCAGGCTAGGGTAAAACAAAAGAATTCAATTTAGAGGAACAATGAAAGTGTAATGTCTAACTGAGAATGGAAGTGATGGTGGCCCATGTGTGCCCTGTGTATGTTTGTGTTAGTGTGTATGCATGTGTGTATGTAAAATCAATCCTCCACTCACAAAAGTCATTTTATGGGGATAAAACTATTCACCTTTCATCTAACAATTTGAAATTAAGATATTATTAATTATACACTAGGCAGGTTTTCTCTCAGTTGAAAACATGAGCAATTTACATTATAATACAAGCACACTCACGTTAGCTTTCCATCTTACTTGTATCGACTCCTATTTATTTCTTCATGAGACTTGTTTTTTTCTTCCCCTTCAAAAAAAGAGAACTTGAAAATAAAATAATGGCATAACAGAAAATAAGCTGTGATTTAGGTTGCCTTTTTATCTTCTTTTATTTCAAAAGAATGATCTGGAACAAGGAATATTTTTGTGAGGTAAAACAGATGATCCTCTAAGAGGACTGCACAGTCTGTGAGTATTATTGATTTTTCTTCCTAAGTCATTTCAGCGATACAATCTTGAGCTGAGTGACCATCGATAGTAAATGATTTCCAGCCAGACACTCAATCGTCAGACCTGCTTCTCTCAAAGGTTTAGCACTTCTGGTGAAAATACATACATGGATTCTGAAGCAGTAATATTGTGTGATAGAAAATGTCAACTTCAGAGGATTTTTACTTATTATAATAAGCCCTATAACTGGAATTACAAACAAGAAAGTGAAAAGGAAACCACAGTTTCTGCTAGTTTTTTTAAAAATGTTTTTCTTCAAGGTTTGGGAAATTACAATAAGTAACTAGATCTATTGCTTCCTAAACCTTAAAGCCAAAAAGGAACAATTTAAATCACTCAAGATCAAGATCTCTTGTATCAAAGAATGTATAATGAGACTACATGTCAACGTCATGAGTAGCAGCACCACCACCTTGAGACATCAATGATGTAATGATGCATGGGTAATAGGGTTCAAGGGACATTTTCTCCAATCCCTGGCAAGCTCCTGCTGAAGCTCCAACCTAAACCATATTCAAGCCAAAAGCTTTGAAGAATTCAACACCAGTCTTTTTCTTGAGTTCTATAAAATGCTAAGAGTCTGACCACGAAATTCAAGTTTCAACACAGCTCTTGGAAACCCAGTTACAAAAGTCCAAACCTTCATCCTTCAGGCTGAATGTATAATTTCCCAACCATACTTGTATCGACTCCTATTTATTTCTTCATGAGACTTGTTTTTTTCTCCCTGCTCAAAAAAAGAGAGACTTGAAAATAAAATAATGGCATAACAGAAAATAAGCTGTGATTTAGGTTGCCTTTTTATCTTCTTTTACTTCAAAAGAATGATCTGGAACAAGGAATACTTTTGTGATGGAAAACAGATGATCCTCTAAGAGGACTCTCATTGGGGTTTCTCTCTCTCTCTATCTCTATCTCTCTCCCCGCTCTTCTTCCCACTTCCACCACCACCCCCTCATTACCTCAATCCTTCGGGCCAAGATGATTCTGCCCAAGCTTATGTAAGTCCTTGGAAAATCAGAGTGCCTGTGAGCTACAATGGATCCACCTAATGAAAAAATAACACTCAACTAGATAAAAATGGAGACACTTTAAGAACACAACTTGAGGTTCTAGTGGGTTCTCCCAAGATCTTCTGCAGAAAGAGTAGCATTTAAATGCTTAATCAAAGTCATTTAGCAGGGAGTAAGAAAACTCAACAGGATGCCCTGCCAGTGTCATTTTCCCTGAAAACCCTACAGTGTTAAGCTTTGTCACCTGCATAAGTAGCATTTCCACAGTTTCATGGGCTTACACATTTGGCCAACTAACCCACATCCACTAACCAAGTAGATATGCATTAAATTTGCCAGTTTCAAACCACTCATCATCTGCTATCTAGCTGATCAATTTGAATTACCACTAACTTCACTATAATTCTGTCTCTAATTATAATGATGCTGAAAGGCTTTGAAAATTGTCTTGACTTCTTTAGCACTTACAGCTTTAACTTTCCAAATCCCAACTGTGAGAGTCTGTCCCCCCACAGAAAAGGCCTATGGAAAATAAAGGAAAGATAGAAGCAATGAAATTGGATACATTTTCAAAACTCAAAGACTGGTTTGGTTTGGAAAGTCTGTTTCTCTCTTTTCTGAAACACAGAAGAGCCAACAAACAAACAAACAATCAGGCTGGTCAATTTATTGTAAACTGGAGGTAGTGTATAGGGATTGACAGAGGTGCTTGGCTGGAATGATGGACAACATGGAGGGGTGCTCAGGGACGCAATCAATAGATTACCTCCTATTCCCATTTGTGGTAATTGTCATATAATAGCTTGTTTAAGTCTTCTCGCAGGCCTTAATTGCAGACTGGGTTCTCACCTTTGAACTATAATCCTCTAGTTTTAATTGTAAACAATAAATTGTCTTTCAAATGTTTTTGCTTTTCTTTGCCTCCATCCTCTCAAAACTGAATCCGCCTCAGCTTGACATCTAACAGAAGGTGCAGTGGTGAGAAGGAGAGAAGCCAGCGCAGACTTTGGAAGTCACCTCTGAGCTGAGCTTCAGTGACTAAGACACACCGACAGAAGGACCTAGAAAACGTGGCATCGACAAGCAGTAGCTAGTTCACCAACCCCGAGCGGCCAGTTTCACTCTGACCTAACTTTCTCTCCACCCTCATCCTCTCCTGTTTAAAGGCCTCTGGGGGAAGGCACTATTGGCCATTTAAACAATAAGTTTCTTAGAGCTTGTGCCAGATATTTCTTTTTAATTGCTTAAAGGCCTCGAGAAATAAATGTTACACCACTGAGGTCCTTCAACTTGTTCTCATATGAGTCAAGAGCAGATCTCTCCCTTTGCTGGGTACCCTTCCTATGTATTCCTTTGTATATCATTCAGAGTCATTAATCACTCCAGCAGCAGCTCCTTCTCATAGGATATGTGGGAAATGATAATGTTTTATGTGAGTAATTAATCCTGTGGCAGATGTGGAGTTTCCAAGACTACTACCATTAGCACATTGACAGGCTTCCGAACACATCTTCCAGCACTGGTTAGTAATGATTTTAATATGCTAATACTATGTTACTCATAAACAAGAAACATTCAGGCCTTAAGTTTTACATAAGTGCTATTATTTGCAGAGGCTTTCTTTCCAGAGAAGACTGGTGATGAGGTTTTTATATTCTTAATGCTGCTGTTGAATAAACAGTGTCCAATTAACATACCAGCTGGAAGCACCCCATTCCTCAGTTCTGTTTCTTCCTATAATATTCAACGTTTATTTGTAAAGCGAATACAATAATTCAGAGTGAAACTAACAGCCATTTGGGGAAGAGAAAACAGGAGTTCTGCGCATTATTTTTCTAACAATGTGGCTTTCGGTCTTGGATATTATAAAAATGACTAACAGAGCTACAAAAGAAAATGCAGGAAAAATACTGGCTGTATTTAATAATTTAAAAACATTTCTTAAAAATGCAAAGCTGTTGTATGCCCCGTACTCGCTTTGCCTGGTATTTTGTCACAGGGTAAGCTTGTGGTCTTAGACTCGCTACTTATCCAGAGCTGACACAGTTCACAGTCTGAAGCCTGCTTTATTATTTCTCCCTAGTTTAGGTAAGGTAATAATCCCCAGAGAATCACAGTACCTTCTGTCTACGTTTCTTCTTGTCACATTTTCTCCTTAAAGATGTTTTAGTATAATAATGAATTGCTATCCATAGTAAAGGTGCTTCATCATAATTTTGCTTCATGCTGAATTCGTCAACGGCCGCAGTCGTTGATGGGCAGTCTGTAACAGCAACAAAACAGAGTTGCCACAGAACTGACTCAAGGTCAAACCCTCAGTGTTGGGAAGTACAAAAACACTGCCTCTCAGGGAACGCTGTTTCTTACTGTTTCGTGTTTAACACGATAAAAGGAAAGGAAACCAGGCATAAGAAAGACTTTTTGTAACAAATCGTTTTTTTTTTTTAAATAAACATTTTAATCAAACAAATTGGGAAACAATTTTCCTGTGGGTTTAGACAGAGCCCCAAAATGGGAGGGCAGAGGGTACCTCAAGAAACTAAAGGAATGGATTCCAGCATGGTCAGCTCGTGACAGTCATTCCTGTTAGGCTAGCACCTGCAAATGAGAGTTTTATTGGAAACTTCTCTTCAGCCCAACGTCCCACACAAACAAGAGGGTTTTGTTTGTTTTATTTGTTTAGGCCGCTATGTTATGTTCCATGAACAAAATGATCTTTTAGAAATATCATGGAGGCCAATCTAATTTTTTTTTTTCTTTTTTTTTTTTTTTTTTGGAGACAGTCTTCCTCTGTTGCCCAGGCTGGAGTGCAGTGGCGTGATCTCGGCTCACTGCAACCCTCCGCCTCCCAGGTTCAAGCGATTCTCCTGCCTCAGCCTCCTGAGTAGCTGGGATTACAGGCGCACACCACTATGCCTAGCTAATTTTTGTATTTTTAGTGAAGATGAGGTTTTGCCATGTTGGCTGGTCTCCAACTCCTGACCTCAAATGATCTGCGTGCCTTGGCCTCCCTAAGTGCTGGGATTACAGGCCTGAGCCAACGCGCCCAGTCAATCATTTAGATAAACTGCAGAACAATGCTTCAGGCCAACACAAAGAAGAGTCCTGCTCCTTCCCAGGGAAACAGCTAGGAGATAGTGTCACACAGGCAAGGTATTCCTTTCTGCTGACTACAGATCCTGGAAGATCCTCCTCTCTCTTATCCCTATGTCCTTTGTCTTTTACTTCAAGGAAATGACCGTCTATGAGTATATTCCATGGCCCAAGCACTCTCCACCCTGATTCAATCCTCAGAGCAACCTATGAGACAGGAATCATTTGCTTCATTTCAGATGAGCCACAGCAAGGAAAATTAAATTGTTCCAGGCCCAGAGATTCAAATCCAGTTTTGTCTGGCTCCAGACTCTGCTTTCATTATTTCCTCTTCTCATCTTCCCAGCGCCAACTGTATTTCCTAGAAACTATTCTTGAGACTACAGTATGATCATATTATTCCTGCCTTGGAGGAAGTCAAAATTTAGCGAACAATTTAGAAGTTTATTCTTGATATTATCAAAGAACATTTTCACCATATGGAGTATTTGTAAAAGAGTCCATTTAAATTGAAACCTTCATTGGTATAACCAAAATTTCAAAACTAGAGTCAACTTCAAAGTTTGGATTTTTTTTCCCTCTTGTTTTTAATAATTCTTCTCCTGAACAAAGTGAGATGCCTGTGTAATGAGATAACAGGAGCATTCCCCCAAAACAGGTAGAAATCTTCTGATCAAATTAATTGGTTTTAGTGACTTAACTATAAGCGTATCTCAAAGATTGAACTATTGCTACATGTTATACACCTAAAAGAACGTAAGATGCCTGAATTACATTAGACCCTCTACACAGTTAGTTCATGCCTTTAAAAATTCTTTTCATTTCATAGGTCTCATGTGGATCCTGTGGGCTTATGTGAGACCTACACTCCTCTTCCTCCATTGGTCTATAAAAGGCAGGAGGCATTGTTTTTCAGTGCCATGAGCTTTAGAAAATGTACAGTCATGATCCCAAGATGATGTTTTTAAATTCTTTCAATCATCCTCTTCTTAGCACCCTCAAATGTCCTTAGTATGCTGCTTCCTTAATTTAACAAATGATTATTGTGTACCCGCAATGTGCTAGGCAATGTGCTAAGAAAGCATGATGAATAAAGCTGACAAGGTACTTACCCTGGTAGAGTTTATATTCTTTTTTTTTTTTTTTTTTTTTTTTTTACGACAGGGTCTTGCCCTGTTGCCCAGGTTGGAATACAGTAGTGTGATAATGACTACTGTAGCCTCAACTTCTTGGACTCAAGCGATCCTCCTGCCTCAGCTTCCCAAGAAGCTGGGACTACAGGCACACACCACCATATCCAGCTACTTTGTTTATTTTTTATAGAGACGGGGGTCTCCCTAGTTTGTCCAGGCTGGTCTCAAACTTCTGAACTCTAGCAGTCCACCCACCTCAGCCTCCCAAAATGCTAGAATTACAGGCAAGAGTCACTCGGCCCAGCCTAGTTTATGTTCTATACTGGCAAATATTTTTTAGTATTTTTTAGTAAAGAGTAAGATAGTAATTATTTTAGGCTTTGTCGATCATACAGTCTCCAAGGCAATGACTTGATTTTGCTATTGCAGCACAACAGCATCCATAGACAATACATAATTTAGGAAGACAGCAGTGTTCCAATGAAAGGTTATTTGTAAAAACAAGCAGTGGGCCAGACTTGGTCTGTGGACCATAACTTACTGATCCCTGTTCTACTAGAATCCATGTTGTTACTCGTCTCACTTCTTATTACATGTATTATTAAAGTAAACCTGATGTTATTTTCAATTAAACTTTTTATTTTGATATAATTATAGATTCACATTAATTTGTAAAAAATAATATAGAGGAATTCTGTGCACCTTTCCCCCAAGTGGTAATATCTTTAGAAATGATAGCATGGTATCACATCCAAAATATTGACATTGATGCAGGCAAGATACAAAATATTTCCAGTACTACAAAAATCCCTCATGTTGACTTTCTCTAGCCACGCCCACTGCCCTCTCTACCTGCCCCTCCTTGACCTCTGGCAACCACTAATCTCTATTTCTATAATTCTATTTTTATAATTTCCTTCTCATCTCTATAACTTTAAAGGGTAAGAACACATTGTTTCCTACTATGATTTCTGTTAACACAGAATACAAAGTCACATCTTACTCTGCGTTAGATTCTAAAACTGGTAAATGAGTTAAAACTTAATTGTATATAAGAACACTTAACCTTAACAATTCTTAGAAAGGCACCACTTTGTAGATATACATGCCAACTCACTCGAAATAGAGTAAAGCCAGCACTTCCTTCAGTGGTAGACCAGATGGCTTTGTCTCTATTGTGGCACCTACTCATACTCAGATTATATATCTTCAGTCACTGGAATTACACTCAGCCCTTCAAGAAAAGCAGCATGTGGGAACTGAGGCTACCAAAAAAAACCAACAGTTTCAGGTTCCTATCTCAAGTCCCTTATGCCTTATGTGATGCCCATTGAGTAGACTATCTTCTCCATCCCTCACTGTCTCCTTCTGTTCCTTAATGCAAAGCACATAATGCCTAGTGTTAAATATATTGATTTCTTTGATTATCACTGGAGTTTTTACAATATTGTTCACTGTCTTGGTAGAACTCATCTAACTCAGTAGAAAGAGCAAAACTGCTGTCTGCTTCTATGTAAGTTCCATCTATTGGGTTATACTACTTTAGCCAGCTGGTGTCTTACAACTGCATCTGTTACTTAAAAAAAAAATAAAAAACACTCTTTCCTTTAGTAGACATTATATAGCTTTGTTATTGTAATTTTGGGCACACTGCATGAAGACTCTTATCTAAAATTGGATATTTGTTTTGTACATTAAGAAGACAAATAGGTTTGGTTCTTGTTTTATTTTTTATCTTCCATGCAGTACAGAATGCAAACATTCATAGAAAGAATCAATTCCCTCCAATACTAAGAGCTTCATTGTCTTTTTTTTTTTTTTTTTTTTTTTTTTTTTTAAAAAACATTTGTCTATTAAAAAAAAAATTTTTAAAAAAAAAAAAAAAAAAAGTAAGCATTATTCAAAGGGAGCACTCTGGTATGCCAAGTTTTCACCCAGAGGGAATTTTTATAGTCAAGTTACAACCCTCTTAAAATAGGGTTATAATAGAAAACACCAGTAGACAAACAGTAGTCACTTCAGAAGTTCTCTTTAATAGCAGTATAAGCATTGGATATTTCTTCCTGGGAAATATTTGAAATACCTAAATATGTTCCATCTTTACTCAGCCATGCACCTTCTAAATAATTTCCTAGTACAAGTGGAGGTTTGTGACTAGGAGTACAGCATGGGCAGTCTCGAATGTTTCTTCAGATTTCTGCAGTAAGTTTATGCCCTTCACCTCAGTCACTCTTAACATGA
The DNA here is from genome assembly GCF_008728515.1 of Papio anubis. Classification (NCBI taxonomy): domain Eukaryota; kingdom Metazoa; phylum Chordata; class Mammalia; order Primates; family Cercopithecidae; genus Papio; species Papio anubis. The sequence goes on from NC_044980.1 coordinate 117,357,014, forward strand.
AAGAGACTTGATTTAACTTCGCCCAGCAGTACACCCTTGGACTGTTATGAAATGGAAGCTTATATTCAATGCACGAGCTTGCGCCTTACAACCTCAGCTTTCCCCAGGGATGGTGAAGTCCTCCCTCCTTAGCCTTTGCCCTGCTTGGTAGTTGTGGCTGTTTCAACACACATCTCAGGCTGCCTTATAGAATCATTACTGGTGCACATGTCCATTTTTCCCATCAGATTCCAAGCTCTCAGAAACAAAAACATTATTCTCTACAGCATCCAGTACAGAGCTTGGCACATGGTAAGCGCTTTTCGAAACAGCGTGTGTGAGAAGAAAGCCCCCAACCCATGTTTACTACTGTAAGTGAAAAAGGTCTGGGATATCAGATTTTGGCAATACATAGGATTAGGGACACACTGATCCTGGGTAAACTACAACAACAACAACAACAATCTTTTAATGTCGTGTGGGGAATTAAGAAAAAAACAATTTAAAGAGATAAAAAGAAATAGAAAAGGAGTAGCAAGCTGAAACTGAAGTCAGGTTAGGTGAATGATATCATCAAATCTGGAGTTAACCTAGAGTAAATTTCAACAGCAGTGCAGGATGTGGGTGGCTAAATTTTGTCACTGCCGCAGGTTGAGGGAGTTGAATCTGGGAAATATGCATTAGTATGGATCCTCCAAAACAGCTAGAGAGATCCCAGGTTAGAAGCACCCCACTCCCAGCTCCAAGAAGCAAACACAAATTCTCTCTGAAAGAAAGTATTGCCAGTTTAGTCTCACATGATTCTTAGAGATTAAGTTGAGCAAAATAGGAGCTCACAACAGCAACAACAAAAATTACCAACCACACAAGAAAATAAGCAGCTATAAGCGAATTCAGCAGAAACAAAAATCCATCAAGTTAGTGTCTCGATGATTTTACTGTTGGAATAATTCTAAGATAGAGAATTTAAATTGGTATGATGTATTTCTTAAAAATATATAATTTTTCAAAAACAACTTTTGGTTTATCAAGCAACAAAAGACTTTACAAAATTATCAGAAAGATTTAAATAAGAATCAAACCAACTTTCAAAGATAAAAATTATAAGCATTTAAATTTAAACCTCTATTGAAGTATGAGACAGTCGATCATATACACTTGAAGAAAAAATTAGATAATGGGGTAATAGATATTTAAAAGTTACTCACAATGCAGTGCAGAGAATAGAAAACATGGAGAAGACTTAGTGAGAAGACTAAGAATCAGTTAATTGAATTTTTAGAAGGAAAGAAGAGAAAGAATGGAGGAGAGGCAATATTTTAAAAGGCAATGGTTGTTGGGCACGATCTCTCATGCTTGTAATCCCAGCATTCTGGGAGACCAAGACAGGTGGATCACCTGAGGTCAGGAGTTTGAGACCAGCCTGAGCAACATGGCGAAACCCCATCTCTACTAAAAATACAAAAATTAGCCAGCCGTGGTGGTGGGCACCTGTAATCCCAGCTACTTGGGAGGCTGAGGCAGGGGAATCACTTGAACCCAGGAGGCCGAGGTTGCAGTGCAAGATCACGCCATTGCACTCCAGCCTGGGCAACAACAGTGAAACTCTGTCTCAAAAAATAATAATAAGAAGAAGAATGTTAAGAAAGGTAATGGTTGATGATATTCCATGACTGATGAAATGCAAGAATCTTCAGACAGAGGATGCAAAACTCGTATCAAACAGCATAGATAAAGCCAAATCCACACTTAGACATATTATAGTCAAAGAGCAGAGTATCAATGACGAAATAAAGGATTATAAGGCATGTAGAGGAAAACTGCAAATCAGAGAAACAATTAAATGGGAAGCAGGATTCTCAAAAGCTGTGGTGAAAGCTGGAAGATAGTGAAAGAATGCCATCTGAATGCTAAGGTATACAGCCATCAACCTAAAACAGGATATTCAGCAAAATATCCTTTAAGAATGAGGATGAAATAGGGACATATTTAAATAAGCAAATACTGATATAGTCTACTCAGCAGACTTTCACCATTGAAACTTTTAAAAGATACATTTCAGAAAAAAGAAAGCTGCCCAATACAGAAGAAGAGAATGAGAAAAACGAAACTGGAAAACATGTATGTAAATTTAAGCAAACATTCTATACAATAATAATGATGCTAATGTCTGATGTCATTGGATTAAAAGCTAAAATAATGAACAAAAATAAAAGGTATTTTGGAGAATGGTTCTCAGAATAACAAATGTTTTAAGTTTGTGTACAGTTTGGAAAGACATTTAGATAAGACTAACTTTGGACTTCGGTAAGTCCAAATAGTAGTGGTAGTCCAAATACATAGTAAAATTTCAAGTGTAGCCACTACGAAAACAGACAGTCACATTGTGTCTGGAGTTGGTTCCTTCTGGTGGGTTCTTGGTCTCGCTGACTTCAGGAATGAAGCCATGTACCTTTGCAGTGAGTGTTACAGCTCTTCAACGTGGCGCGGACCCAAAGAGTGAGCAGCAGCAAGATTTATTGTGAAGAGCAAAAGAACAAAGCTTCCACAATGTGGAACGGGACCCAAGCAGGTTGCTGCTGCTGGCTGTGGTGGCCAGCTTTTATTCCCTTATTTGTCCCAACTCACATCCTGCTGATTGCTCCATTTTACAGAGTGCTGATTGGTCCATTTTACACACCTCTAGCTAGCCACAGAGTGCTGATAGGTGCGTTTTACAATCCTAGCTACAGAGTGCTGATTAGTGGATTTTACAATCCTTGTGTAAGACAGAAAAGTTCTCCAAGTCCCCACCTGACTGAAAAGTCCAGCTGGCTTCACCTCTCAATATTATCCAAATAAGTGGAAGGAAACATAGAATAAGAACATAAACAAATAAACTCAAATTTGTACACATAGAAAAGTCATGGTATAGAAACTACGAAGTAATGCAGAAAACACAAATGTAAACATATTACTAATAAAAATAAATGTAAATGATTTCAGTTGTCCAGCCAAGGAATAGAGATAATCAGATTGGGTGGGAAAGCATCCGGCTATATGCTGGTCACAAAGTAAAGTTTAAAAATGAATACATGGCAAGAGTGAAAGTAAAAGAATGAAAATTGATCAAGTTGAAAGTCAAAGGAGAAAAAAATGTAAGATTAAAATGAACCAATGAAAACAGGATTAAATATATTAAATCAGAAAAAAATGACCTTAAGAAGCACACTTTTTCCAAAAAAAAATGTGTCACCATGGTAAAGGTTCTTCTCAACAGAAACATGTAAAAATTCAAAATGTATATGCACCAAATAGGGACTCAAAAAGTACAAAACAATAAAGTGATAAAATTACAGATAAAAAGTAACAAATCCATCATTATAGTGGAACATTTCAGTATATATCGCTCCATAATTGATGGCTCAAGCTTACAAAAGAGTGGTAAATACGTAAAATTTTAAATCACAATCCACATGCTTGACTTAGAAGATGTAAATAGCGGCCAGGCGTGGTGGCTCACGCCTGTAATCCCAGCACTTTGGGAGGCCTATGTGGGTGCATCACGAGGTCAGGAGTTCGAGACCATCCTGGCCAACATGGTGAAACCCCGTCTCTACTAAAAATACAGGAAAAAACTGGGCATGGTGGCGGGCGACTGTAATCCCAGCTACTTGGGAGCCTGAGGGAGGCTTGAACCAGGAGTCGGAGGTTGCAGTGAGCTGAGATCGCACCACGGCACTCCAGCCTGGCGACAGAGTAAGACCCCGTCTCAAAAAAAAATAATAAAATAATAAAAAGATGTAAATAAGATGCTGTGCCCAACAATTGGAGAATATATAATGTTCCAAGCACGCATGGAACATTTACAAAAACATCGTCCACACAGAAGCCATAAAGCAAGCACCAACAAATTTCAGATTTTAACCATAATGTAATCAAGTTAGAAATGAATAATTAAAAATAAGTTATGTGAATTTTTGAAAAATTCGTATAGCCATTTTTAAAAGACTTCTAAGTAACGCATAAGTCAAAAACATTATAATTGATATTTTTACACACTTACAAGTAATTGTTAACTTGAGAGAGGTAAGCACCAATGAAAAGCACAAACACAAACTAGAAACTTGAAGAAGGTATTTGCCACATACAGAACCAAATACTGATTGGTATTCAGAATATATAAAGAAGTGCTGTTAATCATTAAGACAAGCAACCAAATGGGAAAAGATATGAACAGGTATTTTAGAGAGGAGGTAACAAGACTGGCAAATGAACCTATGAAAAGAGCTCAACATCATTCACAGTCAGGGAAACACTAATTAAAACACAATGAGATACCATTTTTCATCCATTAGAACAGCAAAAATTAAGAAACCTGACAACACTAAATGTTGGCAAGAGTGTGGAAGAAGAATCTACCTCTCCACTAATGAGAATATGAATTATCTTAACTACTTTGCAATGAAATTTTGTATTGTTTGGAAAAGTGAACTCGCAGCCAAAAACTGCAGTGCCAATTTATGCTAGAGGAAATTTTGCATATGTATACCAGGAGACACGTATGCAATTATTCATAACAGAATTATTGTAGCAAAAAAACTAAAACCAAACAAATTAAGGATATGCACAAATTGTGGGTTTATTCAAACAGTAAAAATATGCTGTTATGAAAATGAATTAACTATAGCTATGTACAAGAGCATGGAAGAATTTTAGAAACATGTTGAATGAAAAAAGTAAAGTATGAAAAAAATTGTATTATATTTGAAATCAAAGCTAAATACATAGTGATAAAGGCATATGTGTTGTGCATCTGTGGTTAAAAGCTATATTTAAAAATGGGGAGGAGGAGTTGAGAGTTGGGGAAGAAAGTTAACTGTTAACGGGTACAGTATTTCCTTTTTTAGTGATAAAATATGCTAAAATTGATGGTGATGATGGTTGCAGAACTCTGTGAATATCATAAAAAAAACTTTGAACTGTACACTTTAAATGGGCATATGGTATGGGTGTGAATTATATCTTAATACAGCTGTTTAAAGGAAAAAGCAAGGGAATGATTAAACACAAAAGTTTAGGAGAGTGGTTGCCTTTGATAACACAATGATGGAGATCAGGTAATTTGGTGGATATTTGTTGTAGTTTTATTCATGCTTATAAGCGTGTGTGTGTGTGTGTGTGTGTATTTTTCCATATGTGTCAAATATCATGGAAGTTTAAAGGCTGCTAGTAAAACAAACAAATTTACATATTTCCCCTAGAGAAACCTTATTTTGAGCTTCCAGAAATTCACAGGCAGCAAAGACCCAACTCTGTAAAAGTGACTCACACCGGAATTGTTATTTCTGGAATAATTGAGTTTGTATGAACAAAGTGAAATAAATTTCAAACACTAAAATCCTCTGGTATATAGATTTGCTCATTATAATTCAAAAGTCTAAATACACTCTAGGAGTAAAACAGAACATAAGGACACGTAGATCATCAACTTGCCCTTGGAAGTGTTTTTAAAGTGAAGCTGACTTGTATAAAACCTCTTTAACATGAATGTTTCCATTGGATTTGAAAAAATAGGTAAATGCCTTTAACTTTTATGTAAGATATTTGCAGGTGGCCTTGAGGCGTGGAAAAGAAGACTGCATTAATCTGTCCGAAATTCAGCTACAAATTCTACAGTGTTTCACTCTTCTCTTTTTCAAAAAAATAATTATTTCACAGAGGGAACGAAATTATAAATATTGAAAACAATCATATCTAAATTGTATTAAACCAAAATTATTGCTAAATTTTGTCACCCTTTGTGTCTTTGATTTGTGTGTTCAGAAACAATAAGACATGGTGCTTCTAGGCCAGGCGTGGTGCCTCACACCTGTAAACTTGGCACTTTGGGAGGCTGAGGTGTGAGGCATGCCTGAGCCCAGGAGTTTGAGACCAGCTTGGGCGACATAGAAAGACCCCTACAAAAAATACAAAAATTAGCCAGGTGTGGTGGCATGGGCCTGTAGTCTCAGCGAATTGGGAGGCTTAGGTGGGAAAATCAATTGAACCCAGGAGTTAGAGGCTGCAGTGAGCCATCATGGCACCACTGCATTCCAGGCTGGGTGACACAGAAAAACCCTATTGATTCACATTAGTAAATCTTATGCTATCATTTCAGCACCTTCGGACTTTATACAACTGTGGCTTTTCTGGTCATTGCCAGAATTTTACCTTAAAGATCTGGAAATAAACATACACTATGTGAAATATTGTCTTAACAAGACTTGACTACCATATTATTTTCATGTACACTTTTTTTTTTTTTTTTGAAATGGAGTCTTGCTCTGTCAACCAGGCTGGAGTGCAGTGGCGCTATCTCGGCTCACTGCAAACTCTGAGGCCTCCCAGGTGTAAGTGATTCTCCTGCCTCAGCAGGCACCCGCCACCATGCCCAGCTAATTTCTTGTATTTTTTAGTAGACATGGGGTTTCACTGTGTTAGCAAGAATGGTCTCAATCTCCTGACCTTGTGATCCGCCCACCTTGGCCTCCCAAAGTGCTGGGATTACAGGCATGAGCCACCACACCCAGCCATGTACACATATTTTTTAAGTGCTGGGCCAATCTCAAGTTGATTCACATTAGTTAAATCTTATGTTATCATTTAGGCACCTTCAACGAAGTCTGTAAGCTCCAAACCTTTCCCTCTCGCACTAATCAAATATCTTAAATTCTACTCAAACAGATCTAGTCCTTTCTCAAAGACACTTCTGTCTTTCAGAGTCCCCTATTAAAGTGTAAATGCTGGCCAGGCACTGTAACTCACACCTGTAATCCCAGCACTATGGGAGGCCGGAGCGGGTGGATAGTTTGAGACCAGGAGTTCAAGACCAGACTGAGCAATATGGTGAAATCCTGTCTCTACAAAAATTCAAAAACAGCCAGGTGTGGTGGCATGTGCCTGTAGAGCCAGCCCCCAGGGAGGCTAAGGTGGGAGGATCACCTGAGCCCAGGAGGTTGAAGCTGTAGTGAGTTGTGATTATGCCACTGCCCTCCAGCCTGAAAGACAGAGTGAGACACTGTCTCAAAAATAAAATAAAGTACAAAAGGCCTTCAGAAAGCAATGACCTCAAGAGAGCAGTTTTGCATGATGAACTGTCAGTTGGGCTCAGATCCCTGGTCTATAGAAATCTGAATCAAGATAGGGCCATCAGTAGAGGGAGGAAAAAGGGAAGGTGGGTAAAATGGAGATGACTCTGGAAGCAGAAGAAGGAAGGCAGATATTCACCAAGAGGAGAGAATCAACAGAAGACACTGCCGGGGAGAAGGGGGATCAAGCAAAACCATGCTTCTCCATTTCACAATATTTTGGAAGGGTAGATAACACAAGGGAGCTAAGAGACTTGCTTACAATGGCAGCAGAACAAGACAATTTTGTAGCACGGCATCCAGAAACACCAAGTCACAGGTCACCAATTCAGTTGGCTTCAGCACTATGATTTTGAAACTCTCATAAAAAGTGTGTTAAGCAGAACAAAAGTTTATTGTCGTGTATTACTGTACACAGCATTTCTAGAATAATAGATTAGATGCCTCTAGGAGCTTAGAGAGAGAACCATATGGATGAGAAAGATTCCCCACTGATACTTGATACATGTCTAGACTCCCTGAAGCAACTTAATGTACATCTTGAGATTCAAGCTGGGAGAGGTTTTAATATTTATCTTTCTTAATTATAAAGGTGATACGTTTTCATCATGAAAAATGGAGAAATTGAAAATGACTGTAAAACACCATTTCATATTTATCAGATCGGCAAAAATTGAAAAGCCCAATAATATCAAACATTAATCAGGATGAAAAGAAATAGAAACTCTTTTATATTGCCGGAAAGAGTAGATTTTAGACAAACCACTTTGGTAAGACCTAGTAAAATTTAAAAATGTGTGTACTCTTTTTTCTTTCTTTCTTTTTTTTCTTTCTTTTTTGTCTTGAGACGGAGTTTTACTCTTGTTACCCATTGCTGGAGTGCAGTGGCGCAATCTTGGCTCACTGCAACCTCCGCCTCCCAGGTTCAAGAGATTCTCCTGCCTCGGCCTCCTAAGTAGCTGGGATTACAGGAATGCACCACCACGCCAGGCTAATTTTGTATTTTTAGTAGAGATGGGATTTCACCATGTTGGTCAGGCTGGTCTTGAACTCTTGACCTCAGGTGATCCACCCGCCTCGGCCTCCCAAAGTGCTGAGATTACAGGCATGAGCCACAAAGCCTGGCCATGTGGACTCTTTCACCCAGAAACTCCACCACTAGGTATCCACCTTCGAGAAACTCACCATTTTACACAACAAACCATGTACAAAGATGTTTGTTATAGCACTTTTTATAATAATAAAAAAGTGAAACCAATCTATATATTCCTCAAGGGGGACAGACAGAAACTGTAGAATAATATATAACAGTCAAAATTAGTGAACTGTATCTACAGATATCAACACGAATGATTATGAAAAATACCTTGTTATATTTTTAAAAAGCAAATTACAAAAGGATATGTACAGTGTAATATTTAGTTATAATAATAACACACACTATATATTATTTAGGATACATACGTATGTGTTAAAAAATACAAGACATATTTCAGAACAATGCACAGTATATGGGTTAACTTAGGCTACCAGTGACAAGAAATTTAGTGATAGTGGCATAAATACATTGGAATTAGATTTGTCAAATAGAAGTCTAGGTAAGTTGCTTAAGTTGTGATGGCAACTCTGCAGGCATGAAGAAAACAGAATTTTTCTGTCTCGTAGTTCCACCATCCATAGCCCATAGCTTCTACCTAGTGGTCCAAAAGAGCTCCTACCATGATAGCCCCACTCTAGCCAGTGTGAAGAAGGAAGAGGAAAGAGAAGGGGCCCTTTAGGGAATCTTCCAGGATGTTGTACATATAACTTCTACTTTAATTCCACTTCCACTGCCCAGAATTTACTCAAAGGGCAGTATCTGGGAGATGCAATGTTTATTCTAGGCAAACATGTACCAAAAGAAAAAAACCATGATTACTTCCACAAAGCGGGGGTGGGGGAATAGGAGAGAGGAGTGAGACTAAAGTTGTTACCTATAATGTCAAATTTCTTGTATGTTTTAAGGAGAGACCAGAAGCAAACATGGCCTATTATCAGCATCTGTTTGATCTTTGTGATGGGTGCATAAGTATCATTTCCATGATTTCCAATCTTGTCTATTTCTTTGAAATTTTCATAATTTAAAAGAAATTTGTTTTTTCTGTTTTTGTTTTGTTTTTGTTTTTGAAACAGAGTCTCACTCTGTCACCCAGGCTGGAATGCAATGGCGCAATCTGGGCTCACTGCAACTTCTGCCTCCTGGGTTCACGCAATTCTCCTGCCTCAGCCTCCTGAGTAGCTGGGACTACAAGTGTGCCTCACCACACCCGGCTAATTTTTGTGTTTTTAATAGAGATGGGCTTCACCATGTTGGCCAGGCTGGTCTTAAACTCCTAACCTTGTAATCCACCTGCCTTGGCCTCCCAAAGTGCTGGGATTACAGGCATAAGCCACCATGCCTGGCCTAAAAGAAATTTTTTTAAAGGCATGGAAAATATAAGAAAATAGCTATGTAGAAAAACCACTGACCATAGTTCCCCCATGCATATTACATATACATACACATGAAAATACCAGAGTTAACATTCTGGCAGCCAGGCCTTTGATCTTTCTCCTATACATATTTTTACACAACTGTGTTTTTAATATTTATATATTTTTGTAACCTACTTTTTAGTTTATTGCAAGTGTTTTTCATAGCTTTTAAATTTAAAAAATATATAATATTTAATGGCTATCAGGTAATCTATCATAAGGATGTATCATAATTTAATTACCCCTTATTGTTGAATATGATGATTTTATAGAGGTTAAATAAACTTTATATTATGGATTTCCAATGTACATATTTCATCTTCTATCACTTTGTCTCCAGATACTATTAATTTCAACATAGGAATAATTATTGGTGTTTCCCGTTCATTTAGTTACAGTTCATCCCAAAAGCGATTTTTGTTTTGCTAAGCGATTCTCACTGGTCTTTTGTCCAAATTTCTTAGAATCAGTTGAAATCCCCTGAAACCAGAAGTTATCCTCACATATTTTCCTGACTCTCCTGGAACTTCTATTGATTTTATGTGAGCCCACAAATATGACAGAGAAGCATATCAGGGAACTCTGACACTTGGGAATACTAAGAGTCCACGGTACTCTGTGTTCCCATCTCTGCAAGGCCTGAACAATATCTTGGTACAATTGATGAATGTGGCCAAGGTGCTCATTTTTTTTCCAAATGCTAAGTTCAATTCACTCTCACTTGTGCTCTCATTCTCTTTCTCATGCATTTTTAGTAGTCTTCCATTTAGGCAATGCATAAAAGATACCTTCCAAAACCCTTTTAATGGATCGCGCTTGTCATGCATGCATCCAAATGTACTTTAGAACTCTGTCTAGATACTATTGTGTGCCACAATTTAGGGATGCATTTTTAATCTAATTCAAAAATATATTGGCCAGGTATAGTGGCACATGCCTGTAGTCCCTGCTACTTAGGAGGCTAAGACAGGAGGATGGCTTGAGCTCAGGAGTTTGAGGCTGTAGTGCACTGTGATTACACCTGTGAATGGCCACTACACTCCCACATGGACAATACAGTGAGAGCCAGTCTCTTAAAAAATACAAAATAATGCAAATATGTGTGTGTGTGTGTATATATATATGTATGTGTGTGTGTGTATATATATAGTTACTACAAATTCTGAAAGAACCTACACAAAGAAAAGCTTTCCAAGAAATTCCAAATTGATTCATTCATTCATTTGACAAATGTTTATCAAGCATTCAATGGGTTTCACTTCTGGCACTACAGAAAAGCACAGACTAAACGTGGGAAGTGGATATGTAAGTAAACAATTAAGACAATGTGACGGGGGCAGTGGCTCATCCCTGTAATCTCAGCACTTTGGGAGGCCAAGGTGGGTAGATTACTTGAGGTCAGGAATTCGAGACTAGCCTGGTCAACATGGTGAAACCCCGTCTCTACTAAAAATACAAAACTTAGCCAGGTGTGGATGTGCACACCTGTAATTCCAGCTACTCAGGAGGCTGATGCAAGAGAATCGCTTGAATCCCAGAGGCGGAGGTTGCAGTGAGCCAAGATCGTGCCACTACACTCCAGCCTGGGCAACAGAGTGAGACTCCATCTCAAAAACAAAAGACAATGTGACACCTGAGTAGAGTAAGAGCAAGTTTGGGAGTATCAGTTTGAATATGTTCATGTGAGTGTCTTTGTAAAACAAAGACCTGGCCATTTTATTTGATTCTTTGATACATACTTACTAATCGAGTCTACTAAGAGAAACACGCAGACTCACAGGTTCTGCCCAGAAACTCCATGGGAGCCAGTATCCCTTTCTGTAGCCACTCTTCTTCTAACTCCTTTCCCAGCTATTCACAACTTGCTGCTCCATCCTTACCATCTCCTTTGTTCTGTGTAGATACCAACTACACACATCCCTCACAATCTCATTCTTGGGGATTCCTCTTTCAGGAAATCTTCTCTGAGTTATGTGATATCCCAGACCTTTCTGGTCTTATCTCTACTATGCCCCCAGCACAGTGGTTTGTAGTGGGATTTTACAATAAAAAGCATATGGAACAAATTGGATAAACTCAGATCATGCCTGCATTTGCACTTACTCTACTCAGGTGTCACATTGTTTTAATTGGTTTGTTTGTTTGTTTGTTTCTGAGATGGAGTCTTGCTCTGCCAACCAGGCTGGAATGCAATGGCACCATCTTGGCTCACTGCAACCTCCGCCTCCCGGGTTCAAATGATTCTCCTGCCTCAGTCTCCTGAGAGGCTGGAACTACAGGCGCCCGCCACCATGCTTGGCTAATTTTTGTATTTTTAGTAGAGATGGGGTTTCACCATGTTGGCCAGGCTGGTCTCGAACTCCTGACCTTGTGATCAGACCACCTTGGCCTCCCAAAGTGCTGGGATTATAGGCGTGAGCCACCGAGTCTGGCACATTTTGTTTACTTTAATATCCACCTCCACCACAGTTAGTGAACTCAGATCATGCTTGAATTATCTTTAGCCAGATAATTTCTGGCTTTAATTTCTGGTTTTCTAAAATGGACATGGTAGATCAAATCTACAGTAAAGACTCAATATTTGCTGAGTGAAAGAAAAAATAAATCAATTTGTGTGTTTCTAGTTCCCCCTTAGCAGAGTGCTGACCATATAGGTTTCAATCAATTGTCAATTGATTTCCTTTTGTGGTACAAAATTATGAATGTATCAACAGAAATTTTTAAAGTAGGTGTTCTTTTTCTAATGATTTAGCTTGGTAATTTTAATATATATTCAATTAGATACAGAATGTTTGGCAGCACCTTTTCAGAATTGGTAGTCACATCAACTTCCCATTTTGAATGACAGATGTAAAACTTTGTTAAAGAAAAAAAATCTGCAGCCCAGTCCAAGGTTCCTAGGAGGCTCACCCGTGACAGGACCTACCCACTGATGCCCAGTCTACTTGAAGAATGCAAAATGGTCCCTGAATGTGTCATCTGATGGCCATTTTTCTTAGACACAAGGTGCCGCACATTACAAGATACCTAGAGGATAAGATAGCATTCTTAAACTGCATCCCTACAAAAATCTACAACCATTCTCAGAAAGGCAGACATTCTTCTTTTCCCCTCCTGCAGGGCTCAGTTTTGTTCCTTCAAAAGTCATAGTTGAGGTCCTCACCCCCTGTACCTCAAAATGTAGCTGTATTTGAAGATAATAAGGTCTTCAAAGAGGTAATTAACTTAAAATAGGATCGCTAAGTTAGGCCCTAACCCAATATGACTGTTGCCCTCAGAAGAAAAGGAAATCTGGACACAGACTTGCACGTGCACAAACGGTGACATATAAAGATCCAGGCAGAAGACAGCCATCTACAGCAATGAAGAGAAGCTTCACCAAAAACTAGCCCTGCCAACACCTTGATATCAGGCTTCTCAGCCTCCAGAACTATGATAAAATAAATGTCTGTTGCTGAAGCCACCCAGTCTGTGGTACCTTGTGATGGCAGCTCTAGCAAACCAGTAGATCTCCAGGGGGAACTCTCCATGTGACCCTCCTGCAACCTGCTCATTGTCCATGTTATAATGATGAGCTGCTCGAGACCTGCCAATAGAGTTTATAAATGGTCTAACAGGGATCTGAAAATTAACATCTCTGCCCCAACCAGCTTAATTGCCCCCTCCCTGTGCGGAGAATCATCGGACAGCTGCCCCTTCCTCTGCCTGGCCCTGATTCTCTATCATACAGAGTTACTGTTTTTCAGTCATAGCATTCAGTTGCAATCTATAATTATCTTGCTTTTTGCCTAACAAGAATGTAAGCTCCATGAGGGCAGATCCCTCTCTAATTCCTTATATCTGTATCCTGAATGCCTAGCACAATGTCTCCCAGAGAGTCACAGATAGTTTTGAATGAGTCTATTATTTTTGTTTTTTGAATCTCCTAGGTAAGCACGAGCTCTTTTTGTTATATACTAATGCAAAAATAGAATATTTCTTCTTCATTTCAATTCATGAAGCTTTTGGAATATGCAACTGAGAGACCTAGACTTGACTTCTTTAAAAAAAAAAAAAGCCAAAATGAAACCAGATATCCCTGGCTCCATGTGTATTAGCCTGCCTGACAGTAACAGTTCACAGTATTTTAAACAATGGAGGTTGGGCGAGGGTGGGGTTCAGGATGGGAGATAAATCAGAAGAATGATATTGCATTCAGAGGAGTGTTAAAAATGAAGCATGTGTTATAAATAATAAAATACACCCAACTGTGCATATTAAGTTGTAATTCGATCTCTGCCTCCTTCTGACATTGATAAACCACTCATAGATTCCCTCTCATGGTTACGATGCCACGAGTGACTAACCTCTCTTAGTGGAACTTCTACCTCCTTAATCCCAGCTACTTGAGAGGCTGAGGAAGGAGAATTGCTTGAACCTGGGAGGCGGAGTTTGCAGTGAGCCGAGATCACACCTTTGCACTCCAGCCTGGGCAACAAGAGTGAAACTCTGTCTCAAAAAAAAAAAAAGAAAAAAGAAGTGAAGAGCAGAAGATGTGTACATCAAGTATACAGGTCCTGTCACTACAATTTCCTCTATTCGGTATTGACTTAAACAACTATTCTGAAAAAGAAACTGTGTTTTCCAGGCGGATAGGACGCCTGGACCACGTTGGAGGCAGTGCTGCTCTGGGTGTCCAGGAAAGCCCACTGGGCTGCTCTGAATTCCATGGAATGCCTTACAACCTTCAGCATAAAATGGCCCTAACAGCAGAAATATGTGCTACTGGTTCTCCCCATTTGACCAAGTAAATTCACTGGACTTATCCTTTGAAAATCAGTCTTGCTGCCACTAGCTCTACTGTCACTCAGGGCTTTTCAGCCAGGAGAAGCCCAGGGTGAGCTCTATGCCTGGGATCTGAGCTTGGGCAGGGGTTTCACCAGGCACTTGGAGAATAAACATGAGCTCATTCTTCCACCTATTCATCAATTCCTATAAAGTTCCAAGGTCTCCCCTTCCTTCCAGGTATCTGGTTTATTCCCTTGGGAGCAATAGGACATCTGCTGAAGCTACCAAGTGTGGTGGCTGGTTCTGCCCCAAAGCACTTAGCTAAATCAAGAGAAAGGAGTCTCAGCAGCTAAAAATAGCAATAGAACATTGATAATTTTTTCTCTTCCCCTTCTCCCATTCTGACCAGTCACTTTCACTTCAGAATGTTTTCTGCTGACATCAAGATAGGCGACAATCTAGAAGAAGAGGGTCAGCTGGCAAGGAAGAGAGAGAGGAAGAAAGAAAGAGGCAAAGAGACACATTCTGGGACAAAAATCCTAGACAGGTCAGAGCACATTCCCCAGCACATGGGCCAGCTGGGGGCCGTCGGTCCCTCGACACACACAGATGGTCTTGCAGAAGCGTCACACAGCTCAAGCCAGCCAGAGCATCCTGAAATTGACACACTGGATGGTCAAGGACAGCCTGTGACCTTCATGCCGCAGCAGCAGCAAATCAGGCTCACACTTGGATTTTGGAGTGTGCTACTCTTCAACGAACTTTCGTCAGGAAAAAGATCTGGAAGTGCACACAAAACAGCTATTAACTAGAGTTTATCTCTGAGGGATGGGGTGGGAGGTGTAGGAAGGGATTTGGACTTTTGACTTTACATCTTTTTATAAAAAGCAATAGAGTTATAAGTGGTTTTTCCTTCCTTTTGGGATTTCAAAGTTTTTCATAAGAAATGGTTTGCTAAAACAATTTTTGAAATTTATTTTTATCTTTTGAGACAGAGTCTTCCCCGCTGCCCTCCAGGTTGGAGTGCAGTGATATGATATGATCTCACTCACTGCAGCCTCCATCTCCTTGGTTGAAGAGATTCTCATGCCTCAGCCACCTGAGTAACTGGGATTACAGATGTGCACCACCACACTCATCTAATTTTTATACTTTTAGTAGAGACGAGGTTTCGCCATGTTGACCAGGTGGGTTCGAACTGCTGACCTCAAGTAATCCGCCCGCCTCAGCCTTCCAAAGTGCTGGGATTACAGGTGTGAGCCACCACACCCAGCCACTAGTACAATTATTAAATAAATAAATAAATATTTTAAAAACTGATTTCACAGGCACAATCACATTTAATCTTCTCCACAACCCAGTGAGGTGAGCAAGGTGGATGCAGCTCAGGATTCAGTCACCCAGCCTTGGGTTTGATCCCTCTTTTCAAATCTACCAGATATGGAATCTGAGGGAGGAATTTGAACTGGTACCACAGATGTGACAACAGTACCCACCATGTCAGCTTCCTAGGAGAATTCTATTAACTTTTTTTTTTTAGACGGAGTCTCACTCTGTCCCAGGCTAGAGTGCAGTGGCTCAGTCTCAGCTCACTGCAACCTCTGCCTCCCGGGTTCAAGCAATTCTCCTGCCTCAGCCTTCTAAGTAGCTGGGATTACAGGCACGTGCCATCACGCCCTGCTAATTTTTGTATTTTTAGTAGAGACAGGGTTTCACCATGTTGACCAGGCTGATCTCGAACTCCTGGCTTCGTGATCTGCCAGCTTTGCCCTCCCAAAGTGCTGGGATTACAGGCGTGAGCCACCATGCCCGGCCTTAGATACAACATATGAACCCTTATAAAAATGCTCGGCACATGAGAAGCACTCAGTAATTAGAAGTCATCATCATTGTTCTTGCTATTATCCTAGTTAGTAGCATCATTATTATTATGAGAGAATTTTAAGAGCTAAGTCCAGGGCAACACAGCTAGCAGTGGCTAAGCAAAACCCAGAGCCAAATTCATTTTATGGCTACCACATGGCAGGAGGTTAAACAGGACTGGTTGTACTACCCCCACCTTGAGTTTCAGACTGGAACAGGACAGCCGGAGCCCTCTCCAGAATCAGCCTCAGAGAGAAAGCCTCATGAGAGCCATAGTAATATGGACACGGGTCAGCTCAGCCCCAAATTCTTCCTGATCCAATCACAGATGTTTTGGAACAAATAATGCTATCAAAACAGCTTTTGGGGGGAAAAAAAGCCTGTGCCTGATGGGCAAAACCCAAGAGAAAGGTTTGAAGGAAAATTAATATTTATGTGGATAGACCTAAAATAACTTTTTTTTAAAGACACGGTCTTGCTCTGTCACCCAGGCTGGAGTGCAGTGGTGTAATCACAGCTCACTGTAGCCTCAACCTCCTAGGCTCAAGCAATCCTCTTGTCTCAGCCTCCCAGTAGCTAGCACTACAGGCACACACCACCATGCCCAGCTACTGGCTAACTTTTTAAATTTTTTGTAGAAATGAGGCCTTGCTGTTTTGCTCAGGCTGGTCTTGAATTCCTGGCTCAAGCAATCCTCCTGTCTTGGCCTTCCACAGTACTGGTATTACAGGTGTGAGCCACTGGCCAGCCTTAAATTAACTTTTCACTAAAGATTTTATTTTTATTTTTGTTGCTCCTAAAGACAAACGGCAACAAAAAAGTAGTTTAACTATTCCTCAAGTCTTGTCACCAATTTAGTTTCAAAGCAATTCCAAAATTTACTAGCGTTTCATTGCACTTCAGGGTCCCTTTATTTTTATTTTAGACAGTGTGATTACTGTGAATCTTAAACATCATTACATCATTCAGATTGAGGTCTAAACTATGTTTCAGATCTTCTCTGTGTTTCTGTTAGGGCCTTGAACAGTCTGCAAAGGAGATCCACGGTGATTCTGCCTGACACCAGGCAGGAGAACTAGGACACGGCAGGGAGGCCAACGCCGGTGGGAGACCCACTGCCCCTCAGTGGGAGTGTCCTCAGGACCCACTGCCCCTCAGTGGGAGTGTCCTCGGGACCCACTGCCCCTCAATGGGAGTGTCCGCCACTTGGAGCAAACACCTGGTGCTCTAGTTCATTGTGGTTAGTGATGACCCCTGATGTTTATATGGTGTTGAACTGTTTACAAAGCACATCCTTGTACATTATCCCCCACTATCCTCTCCACAATCCAATAAAAAACAAACATTATTAGCTCCATTTTTCAGCTTAAGAAACTGGACACCCAGCAAATTGAAGTGATTTTCTCGAAGCCATAAGGCTAGTAAGGAAACACATGGCATGAACTCCACGTTGGCATCCTATCCTCTACACTTCGAATGTTGTTTACACCTCTAATTCCTAAAAAAAAAAAAAAAAGTTTTCCATTTAACCTCTCCATGCTTCAGTTTCACCACCAACACACTCTCACGCCCCTACACATTCACCTCTCCAAAACTATGAAAGCTCAGGTAACAACAGGCAACAGCAAAATCAACCAATGCTTGTTGGAGTCCTGACAACGTTGACAAAGTCCTTGGCAGGCCCTTCATTTTCATGATCAATGGTACTGCAGCCAGAAACAAGCCTAGCTGGCTCTGAGCTGATCTCTACTGTGAAAATGCATGCACGGTGTACACATTCGTTTATATTCTAAGCACAGAGGATGAAATAATTCTGCACCGTGTCCATTTTTGTGCCGTTAAGGCATACGGTTGCTTTGCAAGCAAAACAGTAGATCTTTCATTTGCCAGTGACATTCCACAAAGTGCTTATAATTCAGTGTTAGCTTATCAGCCGTCCAATCTCCCACTCCAGGGAATGTGTCAACCATCAAAAGGAGAAGAGGAGGTGTGCTGCATCTTAATGGCTTTCATTTCATCAGACTTACTTTCTTAAGGGCATTTAATCAATGAGGACAAGTAGTAGGCAGATTTTTAAATAAATGTGTCACTTTAGGTTAATCCACAGCACCGTTGAATATATTTGTTTATGCAACTCCCAAATATGTCCCTCTGTTGCTCAGCAGAATTGATAATCTGTAAATCAAAACATGTTACAAGTAGTTTTAAACTATCCCCCTAGGAACAGCTTCATTTGACCTGCCTGAATGGGAGATGTCCAGGAGTTTCAGGAACAAGGGTGTTGAATGTCAGAGCTGCTCAGAATGCCTGAGTGAAATGCCAGTTCCATTTACAACAAAGCTTTCTATTCATTCTTCCTTCCTTTCTTTCATTAGCCAGGTGAATGATGTGCTTAAAAAAATGTATTTGAAATGACAAAGAGCCTAGCAAAAAGATGGCAGACTGGGAAACAAGGAGGACTGCAGAAATCTTAATTTATTCTTTGGGCTACTATTAAAAGCAGAAGGAAATAAAAATTGAAAGTAGACTGGAATGATCCTGATGGGGTTTATATCACTTTGCATTGATTATACCAAGATACAGGCTTCTGTTCGTTCTCTCCACTTTTTGCGTCCTTAATGTGCCCCAGACAAACAGAAGGGCTGTAATTGTGTAAACTCAGGTCCCATGTCAGATAGAAATTTCTTTTGCCATCCGTTATCAGCTATCTGAACTGTCAAAATATGATTGTCACATCTGCTGGAAGTGTATTGGCCAGGTTGGGACGTGAATGGGGTGTTGTTATTTTAGATTGATTTTCTTAATGCTGGTCATAAGCGTGCCCATGTGCAGGCGTGGAGATCCTTTCAGTCCTTTTAACAAAGCTTGAACTGTGTTGACATTTGTCCCCAGGCAGCAGTGTCCATTCAGAGTAGGACCTCTGCTGAGGCTTTTGTTGGAACCACTTAAATAATCTCTTTCTTCTTTCTTTTTTTTTTTTTTTTTTAGACAGTGAGTGTTTACCCAATAAGATTGAGACTGTATGATCCTTTTGACACTGCAGCTAACAAAAGTTATTAATATTCTGTGGGCTTCAGAGCAAGAATCTATTTAATGGTTTCCAGAATCATTCAAATCCCAGCCACAGCCTTAACTACAGCTTTTTGTAGCTAGAAAAGGATATCCAGATCTGTACGTGTCTGTGACATTGCAGAGGACACTGGGGGTTGATAAAAGCGCACTGTATTATGTCTTTTCCCCATTTCTTTACAGACAGTGAGGGAGAAGATGGCTTTCTTGGACTCGGGAAGAGTCATTAAACTGCCAGTGCTCGTGAATGAACATCACAAGAAAAGATGATGCGCTTCGTCTTATTTTATTTTACTGAAAATAGTGACATTTACATAATGATGTCTAATTTCTTTTTAGGCCTAGTAAAGACTCTGCAGGTTTTCAGAATGTTGCCTCTGCTTCCTTAGGGTGCCAGGACCTCAGAGTTTCTAAGACATTCAGGGAGAGGACCCCAGCCCTAGGTGCACCTCTAAACATACATAATAGCCAATTTACAAGAGAGTCAGTCAGAATGGATATTCATGTGCCAGCTTGTAGTACCATTCGGCTTTCAATTCTGAGACAAATTAAATTCATTCTTGTGCATCCTAGTGGTAATGTACAATTAGCTTTCAGAAACTGTAATATATTTTCCTATCATATAGAAGTCTTTAGAAATTTCAAGGGTAACCTCTCCAGTCCCCTTAACACTAATCTTAAGTGTGTATCTCCGAAGTTACATAAATCAAACCATTTGGTAAACCGTGTTGTAACCTTTTTAAACATATCTCCCTGTTAGCTTTAACATCATTATATCCCATTGTGATGAAAATGGACTTTCTGTATCCAGCGATAATGAAAATAGCCACTTTATGCGGTTTCTGCATGCAATTATCCAGGCTTTTCTCAGACTCCAGAGAAATCTAAGCTAATTGCTTTGGGACTTTTCCTACATTTCCATAAATTCTTTGTTAATTTTTTATGAGAAACTGTTATTGCAGTCGCCCTTAAAGTTCCCATTGTATTCAATAATGTAAAGAAGTCATAATGGAAACAGCTATTTGCTAGTGTCCCTGCCAGAGCCAGACGCCTTCTCATCCCTGTGTATTCTCAGGTGAGGTGGGAGGTGTTTTTTTCTCAGTTTTTTTTTTTTTTTTCCAATACAAATTTTTCTTCATCTGAGTTTACTCAAAGCCAATCTAAAAGCAGTTCTATGTGGTGCACGACCTTGTCATTTATAGGACGAGAATTGAGTTTGCTTTATCTGACAGTTTGCTCTGGATTTGCTTTTATACCTACTCATCAACCCCAAAGACAAAGAACTCTGTTTTAAGTGATAGAGGAGTAACTGAATGAGCCACGTTTCCCAGGGAATGCTCTAAAATTACCTTAGATGTTACATTTGATTTACTGATTGCTTCAAACCCAGAGTCACAATTTCTGTAGCTTTCAATAAGCACTGCCTAAGAGCACCTCAAACACATTGCCAAGATGTTCAGAGATTTTCTCAGCCTGATTTTCTCTTTTGAGCTCCCATGGGTATAAGAGCACGCCCTCTGGAACCACTAAGGGAGGACAATCTTCCCTCTCTTGTTCTCAGGCAGGGCTATACTAAACAGAGTCAGACCAGCCTGGTGCTTAAGACACGAAAAGCAAACACACAGAGAGGAAGAGAGAGAAGCTTAGCTTTAATTAATTTATCTAGAATTAGCAATCAGAAAATATAAAAAGAAATCCTTTTAATATCAAAATACTTGCAAAGCTTGTGTTTTACAGCTTGCACTCAAGTTTTATGTCAAATCACATGAGAGACAGATATGAATTCATCAATCTAAACTCAAGATTTGTGCAGGTTACTATATGCATGCTATACCTCGATAAAAATGACATGGAGAGAAGGCCAAAAAAAGTCACCTGAATGTGTCATCACTTTGGGCTTTTAAAGGCCTTCCTCTTTATGGGAAGGTAACGAGCATTGGGGAAGTTACTCTGCCACTTTCAGCCCACCTTGAGCTCTAGGTTGGAGGCTTTGGATGACTGACTTCCAAGAAAAGCACTTGCGTTCCCTGCAGGTTACTGTCTCTTAAATATTATAGGAACTTGGCTATATTTAGGGCAAACCACCCACTGGCTGCACTACACTCTTGGTTAGGGCACACAAGTGGTAAGTATAGCACAGGCCCGCCCACATGTGACCTCAGAACTGACCGTTCAGAGTGTGAAAGCAACAAACTCTTCTTGACATGAGCTCTTCGTTATCCACGGGTAGTTTTGGCAGCCTGCTTGTGAAAACTGCCCATTTGCAAACATGTTCTATACATCAGCAAATGACCAAGTGGATTTTCTCAAGTATCAAAACCCACTGGGAGACATTCAAAGTGTACAAATCCATTCATGCTCTCTTAAGGAAAACAGAATACACAAATATTTTCACAAATGATACTTGTTTATTTTAATGAATGATGTTTGTTTAAAACGATTAAACCTGCTGCTTTCCAGTCATAAAGGCAAAGTTCTTGGACCCCAATGTCCCCCAGGAGCTTTCCCAAAGAGTAACTGTTCATTTTGGTAAGCAGTTCAGTAAATCTGTGTTACATTAAAATGGAAACTAAAAGAGTAATGTCATTTGGAAGATTCTTGGTCTGCTTTCAGCATATCTGAACACTTCACTTGGTACTGGGAAATCCTAAATGGTTCCCAATCTTTGATGGAGAGCATCAAGGCACTGCTGGTACGGAAGATGTTCTAGCTTCTCACAAGTGCACAGACATGGCTTCAACCACACTTCTCTCCAAATCACAACTCAGAATTCGGTCTTCTCTTATCTTCCAATTGGCATTAAGCATTCTTTCAACAGTTTCATAAACCATTTCTATCAGGAAGTAATTATTGTCTTTAACTATGGAAACATAAGTCAGCTGCATTACATAACAATAATAGCAGTTGGCCTGGCACAATGGTTCATGCCTGTAATCCCAGCACTTTGGGAGGCCAAGGTGGGCAGATCACTTGAGGTCAGTGGTTCGAAACCAGCCCGGCCAACATGGTGAAATGCTGTCTCTACTAAAAATACAAAAATTAACCAGCAATGGTGGCACATGCCTGTAATACCAGCTACTTGGGAGGCTGAGGAAGGGGAATCCCTTGAACCCGGGAGGCAGAGGTTGCCGTGAGCCAAGATCGTGCCACTGCACTCCAGCCTGGGTGACAGAGTGAGATTCCATGTAAACAAACAAACAAAAAAACAAAAAAACAATAACAGCAGTTATGTGATTTAAGGACATTACCACAAAGAAGCAAGGGTATGCTCTGAAGTCCCTATACTTACCAATTTGTATTTGAAAATTGAAAATTGGATGAGGGTGGAAGTACTATCACTTGGATATAAGAAAAGCTAGTTAATAAACAAGAAGATTTTCTTTCTTAACAACAAAATTCATGTGGAGCAGTTACTGACACATCAGCATTCCCTCATGTAATCCTCCTAACAATGTGATTTACAAAGCATAATTCCCATTTTACAGGTGAAGAAACTGAAGGTCAGAGAGGTCACAGAAATTCCCCAAGATAACACAATAAGTAACATAGTCAGGACTTCAGCCTCCCCATCTCTAAAACTCATTTTTTTCCCACTGTGTCCCATTCAAGGGTCAGCTCCTCCGTGCCCTTTGACCTGTAGCCTTGACCTATCGTAGTAGAATTGCCCACATGGTTCTTTGGACTCTCTCAGTGTTCTATATGAACTTTTTCTGTGGTGCCTATAATACTTCACTGCAGTTTTTGTTTATGTGTCTGATAGACCATGAGTTCCCTAAAGAAAGGCGTCTTATCCTGTATATCTTTGTATTCCTGGCGCTTACCACAATACCAGGCACAGGCACGAATTTATTGAAAGATAATACTGATGCCAAATAAACATATATAAAGATACTCAAGTGCTCACATAAATAAATGCAAGTAAAACAACAATGAAATTGGAGGGTTTTTTAGCTACTAGACTGACCAATATGTTAGAACATTTTCTAACATTTAGTGTTTTCCAGGATGAGAAACAAAAACAAGGACTCTCCTACTTCATTGGTTAGCATAACAATTAATGTGTTTGAACAAATTGTTGGCAATACCTAACAAAATTTTAAATGTCCGCACCTCTTCTAGACATTTGCCTTTCAGATATACCCAAAAAACAGCACAAATATGTGTACAAGAATATTCATCATAGTATAGTTTGTAATAGAAAAAAAATGAAAACTTCCTCAATATCCTTAATAGGAAACTGTTTAAATTGAGTGATACATTCCTGTGTCAGAATACCACTATCTGATTGAAGTGCAGCCCAGTTGCTAAAAAAATAAAAATAAAAAGTTCTTTGCATACTATGTACTGACATGACATGGAGATAATATTTATATATGTGGAAGTCTCCATAAAGTTATACAAGAAACTGATAGCTGTGGTTGCCTCCAGGGACTGGGGAGCTGAGAGAGATTGAGTAGGGAAACTTTTTTCTTTCATTTTATATTCATAGCTGTATTAATGATTTTACAACACTCATGTATTAATTTGATCATAATTATGCAAAATGTAGAATTTGATGAATGACATTATTGTTTCAAAACCTGTAAACTGTCTGGCTCAGTATTATGCAGATATTCCTTACACCAATCGCCAATAATGCTTTAAGACACAATGTGATGTTGTGAGGAGCACCGCAGGACTTGGGGATGGAGAATCAAGAGTTTTGTTTCAGATCCGCCACTTGTATAAACTTATGAAAATCATACTCAACCTATCAGCTCCTTGTTTGATCACCTGCACAACAGGCAAAGTGTCACCTACTTCATAGGACCACTGACAATGGTCAGCGAATGAATAAACAGGAAAGCTGTAACTTAACACCCAGCATATAGTAGGTCACTAATAATTATAATGAATGTTCTATGTACTTTGTTTCCCACAGACAGTCGCTTGATTTATTAGCCTTCTCCCCATGGGAGGAGCTCAGAGACTAAAAAATAGAAAGAAAATCTAACTAGTTAATTTTGCTACTTATAGTAGATGTGTTTAAGATACGGAAATCAATGAAGGAGAACAAAGAAATAGCAGAAATAGCAGATGATAAAGGGATTCTGTTTTTTCCTTTTTGGAGATAGGGTCTTGCTCTGTTGCCCAGGCTCAAGTGCAGTGGCATGATCTTGGCTCACTACAACCTCCACCTCCTGGGTTCAAGCAATTCTCCTGCCTCAGCCTCCCAATTAGCTGGGATTACAGGTGCGCACCACCACACCTGACTAATTTTTGCATTTTTTAGTAGAGAGGGGGTTTCACCCTATTGGTCAGACTGGTCTTGAACTCCTAACCTCGGGTGATCCACCCACCTCTGCCTCCCAAAGTGCTAGGATTAAGATTACAGGCATGAGCCACCCACATCCTGCCTGTTTTGTTTTTGTTTTGAGACAGGGTCTTACTTTGTCGTCCATGCTGGAGTGCAATGGCACAAACATAACTCACTGTGGCCTTGACCTCCTGGGCTCAAGCAGGTCAATCTCCCTCCTCAACCCTCCCACCTCAATCTCCCGAGTAACTGGGACTACAGATGTGTACCACTACACCCAGCTAATTTTAAATTTTTTTGTAGAGACAGGGTCTTGCTGTGTTGCCCAGTCTGGTGTCGAACTCCTGGCCTTAAGTGATTCTTTTCTGCCTTGGCCTCCCAAAGGGCTGGGATTACAGGCATGAGCAACCACATCCAGCTTTTAACAAGATTCACGGTGGATTTTATTGTTTCCACAATGGACAATGAGTCCTGTTTGCTTTCTACCTGAGAAAGCTAAGGGTAGCAAATCATTCTTAACTAGGGTGACCAACTTGTGGATCCCAGATCTCCCCTCAGTCTTCAGGACAGTTGTTCACCCTTTAATTGCAATGACTTGCCTGATACTCAATCTCCTCCCCTCCCCTCCCCTCCCCTCCCCTTCCCCAAAACTCAGCTTCACCTGAGCTGATCCTGGCCTTCCCCTTGAGGTGCTTTTCCAGCTTGAGAGAACCTCAGAAGAAGGCATAGCGAGCCCCTGTCCCATCAGGCAGCCTTTCCCAGCGTGGCAAGCAGGGCTTTTCTGAAACCAAGCAGGGTGCCCCGAGCCTCATTTGCATGTCAATGCCCTTTCAGTGGTGCAGTGATTTTGTTGCTGGGCTGGTCTCCCAGCTCTGGGAACAAACGGAAAGGTTTGTGTGCGCTTGTGAATGCATGCCATTCTCTTTGCTTTGCTTTGCTATCTGTCACCTCAAATGGTGAGGGTTAGACAAACAGTTCCTTGAACTGTTTAAAGGGAAACTACCCCTGCCTAAACAAGGCGGACTTGGATTTTCTCATCCCCGGGATAATGATAAAGAGATCGGACTTTGGCCTGTGAATCCACATTCAGTGCCTATAGAGGGATTGAAAGTGAATTCACTTTTTCTTAAAAGTGGCCACCAAATTAAATGGAGAAAAGGCTTTGTTTAGGTTTGGGTTTGTGTTTCAGCTCCCCACAAGCCTGGCTTTCATGCATTCTGACTGTCCAGGTCAGCAACCAGAATGTGCCTGGCTCCACAGCTGGGCCTCCGCACGGCTTGTCTGGCTAAGTCCAGGCGCACATATTATCCCATCCAAGCATCAGTAGGTATTCAGAGCAGACAATTAGTTCTTTGAAATCAACTGGAAAGCCAGCATTCCTGTGCTCCAGTGAGGAGGAGGGGGAGAAGAGGGCAACTTTTAGACTATTAAAACATCCATCATACAGCCCTTTGCTATCAGGGGCACCTCACAGGAAAGCAAAGGCGACAAAGCAAAGAGTATAAACAGCTGCTTGTTCGTGATTCTGCTGTGTCTCTAAAACCTCTGTGGCTCCTGCACTCCAAGCCCCAGCTGAGTGGAAAAGTAGTGTCCTGTGCATCAACGTGTTCTTCAGGATGCTTGTTCTTCTCCGCACTGACTAGGAATTTTCAATGCCGCCATGCAAGAATGGCGCTTTACTTAAAGACACTGCATTATGTTAAGCAGACAGTCTGTCATTACTTAGCAGCCACACTATACTGTGGATGCAGTCCTGTTGTTTTTATTAAAGGAGTTGTCAGGATCTATAATTCACACATCATTAACCGCTTCATTAAGAAGACAGCAGCCCTGTGGGCCCTAAACTTGTAGCAGTTTGAAGACAAAGCAAGTAAACACTCTCCTTGACTGAGCCAGAGAGGCGACCCCCCAACCCCCCACTGGTGGGAGTGTCTGAAGAAGTGCTGTTTCCTAGGAAGAAAGCTTTTTCAAACTCTGGAGCATAAATGTGCAAAACATGTTCACTTAAAACTGATTTGATTTAAGTTAAAAGCATTACTTTGCAATGAGCTGCGCAATCCCACATCATTCATCAAAACCAAGCCATCACCGGCCGCAATGTGTGGTTACTTAAGCATTTTCATATGCCCTAGACTTTTTTAATGGAACAAAAAGCAAGACCATGAAATACACAGAAGGGAAAACATCAAAAAATCTGTACACGGCCCATGACATTGGTATTCCTCTAACATGGATTTTACTAAGCATCATTTATATAAACAATGGAGCCAAATCCTGTTTTCTATTTCATAATGCATGTTTTCTCAGCAGTAGTACTGCAGATCTTGAAATACAATATGAGGGCTCTGCTTTCCCAGTGAAATCATATGGTTGGTGTATTTCCTCACAATAAGCTTGCCATATGGAACCAGCCCCAGAGCAGGCCTGGATCAAACAGAAATAGCTAAAGATCCTGCACCTCTTGAACCAGCCAACTCAGCCAGTGTGAAGACCAGTCAGCCCTAATGATTTCTTTAGTCTTTCCACTTGGGTCCTATATTGGACTTTCTCTGAAGTTTTTGTTTGAAGAAAGAATTCTGTGACTAAAGTGAGTTGGAAATATACCGTGATGGGACTTTCTTGATTTTTTTACCCTGTCAAAACCCTCCTGTTCTTATTGCCTTTTTTCTCGGAGCTCTACCAGGTAACTGGCTAAGTAAACCATACTGTACTAAAGCCAATGTAAGGGATAAAACATAACATGTTATGTTTTTCTGCATAACATTTGCATTTATACTTCAGTCTTCAACCTCCTAACCAAAGAGAGTTGAGCATGAATTTCAGGTTCCATGGCAGGGCTACTTGGCAAAATAGTTTTGCCATAGGAATGAAGTAAGGAAGAGACTTCTCATACCACCTAGCAATCGCCAAGACGATGATTCTCCAAATGTGGTACCTATACCAGCAACATCAGCATTACCTGGGAATTTGCTAGAAATGCACATTCTCTGACCACACCCCAGACCTACTCAATCAGAAATTCTGAGATAAGGGGCCCAGTGATCTGTGTTTTTAAACCAGCCTTGCAAATGATTTTGATGAATGCAAAAGTTTGAGAACCACAGACACAGATTCATGTTCTAAGTGGTGTTACCTAGAAGCAGAGCCTGAGATGGGGATTCTTATGAAAGTTGTTTATTGAGGACCGTCTCTCAGTAGAAATCTGTAAGAAAGGAAGTGGAGCAAAGAAAGGGACAGAGACAAGCAAGCATGTGATGTGAATTCAGGTGAAGTCTCTCCTTGGCCTGATTCACAGGAAGAGGATTCTAGAGTGCAAACTCTAGAATCAAAAAATCTGTACTCGGCCCATGACATTGGTATTCCTCTAACATGGATTTTACTCAGCATCATTTATATAAACAATGGAGCCAGATCCTGTTTTCTTTCATAATGCATGTTTTCTCAGCAGTAGTACTGCAGATCTTGAAATACAATATGAGGGCTCTGCTTTCCCAGTGAAATCATATGGTTGGTGTATTTCCTCAAAATAAGCTTGCCATATGGAACCAGCTAGAGTTTGCAAACTCTAGAGTGCAGCAGAGTTATCTCCCTTTGAAGCAAAGGGCTAACCTTTGTCATAAGCCCTTCTAAGTCACTAACTATAGGGAGGACAGAGTCCTCCCCAGTTGAGGCCAGTTATCTGGAGAAGGGAAAGTAGTTGTCATTAGCAACCAACAGTCACATAGCTGTGGGATAGGGGGCCTGGGTGAGCGCTACTACTGCCAATATAAAAAGTCAGCTTCAGCAATAGACAAGCTCCACTACTTTTACTATGAATCAACTAAAGAATGACTCATCCACTCACTCTCAGTACCCAAGACAGTATTGGTTATGCAAATATGAAGCAGGAAACACCTTAAACTCCAGTCTGCACTGAACAACCACCAGAAACCTAATCCACTTCAGTCACCTTTGAGTACTATCAACACCGGAATAAAGCTGGTTTCAGAACCTGAAGCCACCAGCCTCATGGTGCAGTGAGAGAACATTTGAATTACTAGTTCCATACAACATGAGTTTTGGATGCTTGCATATCTAGTCCTCCTTTTGTAAATAAGAGCACCCTGATTTCCCTTGGGGTACTTAGCCCTTCCCCATTGCATGCTGATCTTGGCGAAGCTGCAAATCAGTGTGCCCGTCTTCTGCTAGACAAGGCGCAGGCATGTGGCTCAGTCTGGGTTGACTGATTGCTTTCCTTGTAATTAAAATCTTAATCAGAGTGACACAACTGACTCTGGTCAGAGCACATTCATAGCAGTGCTTGAAACTTGAAGAAATTCTTCATCAGTTCCTTCTGCCCAGGCCCTCAGAGGGCCTTTTTAAGTGGAATTATTCTTAATTCCTCTAGACCTTTCCAGCCTCAAATGCTGCCAGTAAATTCTCTTTTGCTTAAGTGAGTGGATTTTGGTTGCATGCAACCAAAGAATACTGACTGACACTGGTTTGCAAATTCCTTGAGTTTGATGGTCTATTTTGTTTTAGTGTTATGGTTTTTATTCAGGTTAGAAGAATCCTGTTTCCATTATTTTTACTACAAAACAAGCTACCTCAAAGCTTCATGGTATAAAATAGCTATTTTAATATGTTTATAGAGTCTGTGGGTCAGGACATAGCAAGGATGGTTTGTGTCTTCTCCAATTTTTTTTTTTAATTAGCCAGGCATGGTGGCACTCACCTGTAGTCACAGCTGCTTGGGAAGCTGAGGTGGGACCATCTCTTGTGCTGGAAAGTTTGAGGCTGCAGTGAGCTATAATCGCACCACTGTACTCCAGCCTGGGCAACAAAGCAAGACCCCATCTCTTAAAAATAAATAAAAGAAAGTACATAAAGCTAAAAGGCAACTTTATGAACCCAATCACAATTTTAAAGGAATTTCTTCTAATTTCTTTTAATATTATACATACATTTAACATAGTATATATGTATGTGACATTTCTTTTTACTAGTAATGAAACAGGAAAGTTCCCTGATCCCCCTCATAGGACATGCAGCAGGGCTGTGGCTAGCCTGTTTGGTCACTGCTGCTGCTCAAACCCCTGACTGGAGGGGTAGTACACAGATGGGCAGGTGTAGGAGCCAGGGTGAGTGCTGTGGGCTCCAGCCCCATGCTTAGGGGTGGGTGCCTGCAGCCCCAGTGTTACAATGCTCCTTTAGCCTTGCTGTCTACAGACAGCTTAAGTGTTAACCAGCTCAATGGACCGTCTGCCTTTTCACAAAGGCAGAAGGCCAGTGTGACAGCTTTCTGTATCCTGAGCTCTTGCCCAGCATCCTGGAAGAATTGGGTGACACACAGGCTTGAAGGATGAATGAGAGGTTTTATTGAGTGGTGGAGGGGGCTCTCAGCAGGATGGATGGGGAGCTGGAAGGGGGAATGGAATGGGAAGATGATTTTCCCCTGGAGTTTGGCCGTCCAGCAGCTAAATTCCCCTCTGACTGGCCCCAGCCAAACTCCTCTCAGCTTTCAGACATTCCTTCCCTTCTCTCTTTCTCTGCAACACTGTTCTGCTGTTCATCTGCTTGTCTCCTAGTCTCCCTGTCTGCTCTTCTCCTCATCGGCTTCTGGAACCTGGGGTTTGCAGTTTACACGGGTACAGGATAGGGGGTTGTGGTGGGCCAAAAGGCAACTTTTCGGCAGAAAACAGAAATGCCTGTTCCAAGTTAGGGCCATGGGTCTCCAGGCTTGAGGGTGGGGAATTTGCTAGGGAACTGCCCTCTTCTACCCAGTATTTCCCTGTCTCCTGTCCATATCAGTAACACTCAGAGACCACACAGATTCATGCTCCCCTTTTGCAATCATACCCCATGCTCCCCACTTTCACGTCTAAGAGTACTTGACTTTTAGAGTAGGAATAGCAGCTATAGAAGATTCACCTTTGGGATCTTTTAAATACAAAATGTACTAACATTTAACATAGTTAAGAGAAACATTACATTGCTCCAGAGTCACAAGCTACAATAATCATGTCAGAAAGCAGAGTTTGCAGTCACTATTATCCTGTTATTCTTTCTTGCTTCCTCTGAAGCAGAAGTTTTTATCCTACTGTGGCAGGTAAACCCAGGGTAGTTCTCTGCCACACAGAAACTGAACGTGGCAAGAATGGCTATTCTGTAATTTCAATAAGATTGACTTTGCTTCTGAATGAAATTTGAATTTAATACATTTGCCTGAAGTAAACCAAATCCAGGCTAAATAAGAATCGATGTTGGAATTTTTTCAAAATGGCTTTCCAGTTTTCAGAAATGGTCTCAGCGTCACCCTCGCAGCATTTCTCTCTGCTCCTCTTTCATTGAGGTGGATTGCAACTGAGTCAAAGAAACTGAAGTGGAGCTTTCTGGGCTGTTTACTCCATCTCTCTGACATTTTCACACTCATCCATTTCTTCCTGCTTTTTGGACTTTTATCCTTGAATTTGGTTATTTTGAACTTTAATTTTTGTCTTTTTTTTTTTTTCTTTATCCAAACCACCAAGGGTCAGTATTGATTATTGTGGAGACACGCACCTTGCCCCAGAGACAAAGACGCCTGTGGGAACAATCCCTGGTCACATCTCCTCAGCTTCTGCTTTGTCACTGTCAGAGTCACTCTCGTCTAGAAGCGAGGGATCAGGAAACCTCTGTAGCATGTTTTATGGGACTGCACACAAAGAATGCTAAATAAAATGGATGATGTTGTATTGTATACTTTGATATTAACCTAAGAGTGCCAGGGAGAACTTAATTGATTGATGATATGCCGAAGATCCATTTGAATTGTGCTAAGCTCATTCATTTCAGTTTTGCTGACAATCTGAACAGAATATTTGTTAGCATAAAGTCAGTCTCTGGGTAAATGTACTGTCAGCAGTGATATTGTACAGTCTTTTTGAGGTGAAATGTAAAAATTCTATCAACAATTTTTTTTTTTTTTTTTTTTTTTTTTTTGAGATCAAGTCTCACTCTCGTCCCCCAGGCTGGAATGCAATGGTGCTATCTCGGCTCACTGCAACCTCTACCTCCAGAGTTCAATCGATTGTCCTGCCTCAGCCTCCTGAGTAGCTGGAATTACAGGTGCCTGCCACTATGCCTGCCTAATTTTTGTATTTTTAGTAGAGACGGGGTTTCACCATGTTGGCCAGGCTGGTCTCGAACTCCTGACCTCAGGTGATCTGCCCGCCTCGGCCTCCCAAAGTGCTGGGATTATAGGCATGAGCCACCGTGCCCGGCCTCTATCAACAATTTTTAAAGTAAATAAATCTAAATTTAAAAAATTTAAAGCCATCCCTTTGAGCCCCTGTTGACATGTGTAGGTGACTCATACAACTACTTCTTTCTCTTTAATCATGTTGTATCTGGTCAGTGTTATCATAGTCTCCAGGGGGAACTAATAGTCTGAAAAAATATATATACCCATACAGAGAGAGTTTAGTGATATGGGGAAGGGGGGTTCTGATCAGAGAAAAGAAATGACTGACAATAAAATGTGGATAACTACTTCACTTTGAGTCTTTTGAATATAGATCACAAATTATGATACATCCTTGGTATAATTCATCAAAATATGCATGCTACAAAATTGCAGCTAGTGCAAAGGTATCATTAACCTTCATTTACAAACAATGACTGTGTTCACTTCTCCCTGAATCACCTCAAGTCATTCTATTTTATTTTCATGAATTGGCCTTTAATCTTCCACTGATACATTTATGTTATGCGAAGTCTGACAAGAGGAGATTACTGAAAATCTCCTATTTTTCTTTTACGCAGCCTACTAAATGAGGACTGTATTTGCTCACCAGAAAATCAAGTATGAGAACATTCTAATATTTGCCACTTTGAGGGATGTGTGAAGAGAGATTGGGCTGCCCCCCATCTTCCCCGTGTATGCACACACACACACGCTTGCCACTGACTTCAGTCTTAACCTAGAAACATTATTCCTAGAAAGAAGAGATATAAACCTAGTGACATTAGTTATGTGGCTTTTCCCTTGAGAGAAGTAGCTAGAGAGTGTGTTAATCATTTCCTGATATAACATTGATTCACCCATTTTTATGTTGTAAACCAAAGTTAGGACAATTTCTCATAGGGCAGAAAATGTGACTTGATACTCCTAAATATCAGCTAGCAGCTCTGGGCTTAATTGCTGCTGCTTTGGTACTTCTACCGAATATATAGTTATGTTGATTTTGAAGTGTTTTCAAGATGCTCAGCAATTGCACAAAGATACTTGATTACAAAAATCAAGGAAGCTATTTCAAACTATAAGTAACAGCAAAATGTAACATCTCTGCCTTATGCCAACAAGGTAAAGAGTACCTGAAACATGTTTGCACTTTTCAAAGATTTTCAGACCTTGATACTTCTAAGGCTTATTCTATAGGGTTTTTGTACTTAATATAATACAATTTTACAAGGCTTAGAGGCAAACTGTTAGAAACATATATTAAGTAGAAAATAGGAATACTTGTATCTTTTTTCTATGTGTTAGTTTTACCCTCTAACTAGATAGCTCTTTGGCATCTTGAAGTTTACATCTTAGTATATATTTTGATGCAATACAAACTACTTATCACAATGTTATATTCAAAATTGCTTCTCTGTATTAAGTCTTTGATTGAGTGGATGCTGGTTCTGACACTTCTGAGAGTAGATGGCATCTAGATCTTTTCCTGCTTCTTTGCCTTCCTTCCTTACTTTCTTTATCTAGTTATTTTCGTATAGATAGATAGATATAGATATATGATTTCAGCTTTTATTTTATTTATTTATTTATTTATTTATTTATTTATTTATTATTTATTTTGAGATGGAGTCTCACTCTGTTGCCCAGGCTGGAGTGCAGTGGCACGATCTTGGCTTACTGCAAGCTCCGCCTCCTGCGTTCACGCCATTCTCCTGCCTCAGCCTCCCAAGTAGCTGGGACTACAGGCTCCCACCACCATGCCTCGCTAATTTTTTGTATTTTTCAGTAGAGATGGGGTTTCACCATGCTAGCCAGGATGGTCTCAATCTCCTGACCTCGTAATCCACCCATCTCGGCCTCCCAGAGTGCTGGGATTACAGGCGTGAGCCACCGCGCCCGGCCCAACTTTTATTTTAGATTCAGCGGGTGCATGCACAGGTTTGTTACATGGGTACATCATATGATGCTGAGGTATGGAGTATGACTGATCCCATCACCCAGCTACTGAGTATAGTACTCAATTGTTATTTTTCAGTCCTTGCTCCCCTCCTATGCACCTCTAGTAGTCCCTAGTGTCCATTGTTGCAATCTTTGTGTTTATGAATACCCAATGTTTAGCTCTTACCTATAAGTGAGAACATGCAGTATTTGATGTTCTGTTCTTGCCTTAATTCACTTAGGACAATGACCTTCGGCTGCATCTATGTTGCTGCAAAGGCATGATTTCATCTTTTTTTACGGCTACATAGTATTCCATGGTATATATGTACCACCTTTTCTTTATTCAATTCACTGTTGATGGGCATCTAGGTGGATTTCATATCTTTGCTACTATCAATAGTACTATGATTAACATATGAGTACATGTGTCTTTTTGGTAGAACAATTTATTTTCTTTTGGATATATACCCAGTAATGGGATTGCTGGGTCAAATAGTAGCTCTGTTTTAAGTTCCTTGAATCTCCAAACTGCTTTCCACAATGTCTGAATTAATTCACATTCCCAGCAATAGTATATAAGCATTCCCTTTCCTCCACAACCTTGCCCACATCTGTTGTTTTTTGACTTTTTAATAGTAGCCACTCTGACTAGAGTGAGATAGTATCTCATTGTGGTTTTGATTTGCATATCTCTGATAATTAGTTATCACATGATTTTCAAATTCTTCTTTGAAACTTGGCAGATACATTTATAGGTAGAATGGGTCACTAGCAACATTTTCAATAGATGCATATAAGATAATTTTAAAGACATGGGAAAATGCTCATTAAATCATCTTAATCAGTGGTGCCACAAGGTACAACTGGACAAGTCCCTTCATTTGCAAACCCATGGTTACTGAACCACTCAAAATCTGGAGAAACAGCTCAGGGCTCTGCTGAGGAATCATCCACCATTGGACCAACATTGTAATCTGACCTGAGAAGTATCAATTATATTTTCTGTCTTACTGGAATTGTTTTTCTACTTCCTTTTTAACCTTTTTCAAAATTTTAAAAATATACATACAATAAAATCATTCTTTTTAGTGTAAAATGCTATGATTTTTGACAAATGCATAGTGCCATGTCACTACCATCACAATGAGGTGACAGAATATTTTCCTCATCTTCATCACTCTAAAAAATTCCCTTATGCTTCTCCTTTTCAGACAATGTCCTCAACCACCCCTAACTCCTGGCAACCACTGACCTACTCTCCATTTCTATAGTTTTACCTTTTGGGGAGTGCAGTATAAATGGAATGTCACCTTTTAAACGTGGCTTATTTTACTAGCATAATGCATTTGAGACTCATTTATCTTACTGCATATATCAGTAGTTTACTCCTTTTCACTACTAAGTAGTA
The DNA here is from genome assembly GCF_008728515.1 of Papio anubis. Taxonomy (NCBI): domain Eukaryota; kingdom Metazoa; phylum Chordata; class Mammalia; order Primates; family Cercopithecidae; genus Papio; species Papio anubis. The sequence continues at coordinate 117,392,161 of NC_044980.1, forward strand.
TTCCATTGTATTCGATGTACTACAACTTGTTTATGCATTTCCTAGTTAAAGAACATTTGTTTTGTTTTATTTTCCAGTTTGGAGAAATTATAAATAAAACTGCTATAAGCATTCATGTAGACTTTTTATTCGTTTTTGTTTGTTTGTTTTTATTTTGTTTTTTTGAGACAGAATTTCGCTCCTGTTGCCCAGGCTGGAGTGCAATGCTGCGATCCTGGCTCACTGCAACCTCTGCCTCCTGGGTTCAAGCTATTCTCCTGCCTCAGCCTCTGAGTAGCTGGGATTACAGGCATGCGCCACCACGTCTGGCTAATTTTGTGTTTTTAGTAGAGAGGGGATTTCTCCATGTTGGTCAGGCTAATCTTGAACTCCCAACCTCAGGTGATCCACCTGCCACAGTCTCCCAAAGTGCTGGGATTACAGGAGTGAGCCACTGTACCCAGCCTTCATGTAGACTTTTAAAAAATCATTTCACTTGGGTAAGTATGTCGAAGTGGAATTTCTGCATCATACAGGAAGCGTATGTTTAACTTGATAGGAAATTTACAAACTGTTTTCCAAAGATTAACAAAATTTTCAAGATAAAAAAATGTTTTTCTTGCATTTCCACCAACACTGTTTGAGAGTTCTAGTTGCTCTGTATTTTTGCCAGTTTTTTTTTAAATAAGTGTGTAATGTTAGCTTGTTGTGGTTTTCATGAACATTTCCCTAGTAACTAATGATGCTACGCATCTTTTCGTGTGTTTATTTGCCTTCAGTACATATTGTACCAAGAACAAGCTTAATAAGCAAAGGGAAGCAGAAATGAGAGAAATCCTGTGATCGCTGAGGTTGTGAGTATAAACATGGTCTTTAATTTCCCATTCTACGTCTCCTGAAACCTGTCTTCTCTTCTTCTCATCTGTAGATATCCATGAAATTGCCTTTTGGAATTCTTAAATTATCCCTTACTGTGTTACCTGAGTGAACCTTAGGGAGTTTCTGATCTTTGCCAACAAAACAACTTTAACAGGAACAACTCTGCACCCAGTATCATGTTCTTACTGAATGTGCGTGTGCATGCATAATTTTAAGTAACACAACCCAGGTAGATGGAGAAAACACATCATTTCTTTCATCTATGGATGATGTGTTCCTCCCCTCCAGTACTCAGATATCATTATCTGGGAAAACATTAACTAAGTGCCCTGTCAGATATAACATTTAATCTGATTTTATAAATTAGACTGCTGCTTTAAGTAGTATTGAATAGAAATGCTAACATCTCAAGGTAAGAGGGGAGAGGTGACCTCAGGGCAGAAAAGCCAAGTCAATTTCTTTCAGTTCTTTGGCCTCCCTTGCCCTTGGAGCAACCTCACCCCCTAGACGCTACAGTCCCAAATGCCATTCATAGCATGTATCTGTAGCTGGTGGAGCTGGCAACCTGGTCTCTCAGCTTGGTTGGATAAGCTTGACATTCTAGACTTCTCTCAGGTCTTACATTTCCCACTGAGCCCCAGCTTGAGCTGTCAGCTCTACATCTTTTGTGACAGAGGCACCCCACCTCCACTCTGGTAACCCTGTTTGACAGTCTCCGCAGTCATGCTGGGTCCCTCTTGACTCCACAGGGACCAAGGACAGCTCCAAAAAGATAAACTTGAAGACCTCTCTCTGCCTGAGCTTGCTGAACCACCATTTATTTTGCTGTGGCTTCACTTCTGATTGATACACGGTAGCCAGTGTGGCAACCTCCCCCATTCCCCAAATGGGCATCAGGAGGAGGAGGTGGGCAAGACTCCTGTTGTTCACCTCATTTTTCTAACTCACAGCACGTATCTGATATTTTCTGTCTCCCAATTCTCTTTCCTTCTTCTTCCCCCAAACTCCCTAGACTGGAAGACTGTTGTAATCTTCCTGACTGGCCCTCTATTAAGAAATTACCTATGGTCTAGTTCACTAAGTATGGATTTTGATATGCTAAAAAATAAGGAAACAAAGTAATTTTGAATTATTTTTCTCCAAGAAATATCCTGATTTTCAGGACTATTGATTTGCTGCAAAATCATATCATTGAATATCAAAAATTGAGTATCACTGTGTTCCCTGTCTGCATTCCTGACAGATGGATAGGTGGTACATCAGGCAGAATAAGGCCAAGGTCAAGTGCTTAGAAAAATAAAAGAAGCCACATCAAACAATTTTAAACTATTATGACCACCACACCCCTCTTACAGGCCCACTTGCATACATGCCCCCACTCGCCCCACACACACACAGAAAGAGAGAGGGAGAGAGAGAAAGAGAGAAGTAAATATACATATTGAAAATTCCAAAAGACAACACATCGAATTGTCAATTGTGGCCGCCTCTGGGTGGTATCATTATAGCTGATTGTTGTTTTCTTCTTTGTACTTTACAGAATTTTCATTAAATGCAATGATGTGCATTTATTCTTTCCATAATGAAAAATATTAAGATTTCCAAAACTCGACTGAAGTCTTACTTCATTCAAGAAGTCTGCTCTATGAACTTCCCCATCCCAAATCCTAGGAATTACATCACTTGTTAAACATCCACCTAATATTTATTGTGCACTACTTACATGGCAGTCTCTGTGCTGGGTGCAGCAGATTCAATGTCCAACAACTCCAGTACACAGGGAGGATATTCAAACCATCGAGCAATCTTTATGGCCCAGATAACAACTAAACAGAATGGCCCCAGTCCAAAATGCTGGAACCATGCCTGCAGGGCCTCAGTCTGTCCTTAGTTACTGAGTCTGTGGGAAATAGCTGGGGCTCCTGGGGTAGAAGGGACACTGAAGTCATCACCTACTGCTACAGGAGTATTTCAGTGTTTTAACAACGGGAACAGTCATACCAGTGTGTGCTAGCCCTGCTCCCACACTCTGCTCTTACAGTGAGGTAAACACTATGTGGGGCTCAATGTGGCAAAAGGGCCAGTAAGGGAGCTGGAAGAACCCAGGGCATCTGACTGAGGTGTCTCTCCTCCTTGTTCGCACGGCTGCATACCAGTAGATCTACTATAGTTTTGGGGTTTTTTGTCTGTTTTTTGTTTGTTTGTTTGTTTGCTTGTTTGAGATGGAGATTCGCTGTTGTTGCCCAGGCTGAAGTGCAATGGCGCAATCTCGGTTCACTGCAACCTCTGCGTCCCTGGTTCAAGCACTTCTCTTGCCTCAGCCTCCAGAGTAGCTGGATTGCAGGCATGTGCCACCACATCCGGTTAATTTTTTTTTTTTTTTTTTTTTTTTGTAGAGACAGGGTTTCTCCATGTTGGTCAGGCTGATCTTCAATTCCCAACCTCAGTTGATCTGCCAGCCTCGGCCTCCCAAAGTGCTGGGATTAGAGGCGTGAGCCACCCTGCCCAGCCCCCTGGCATAGTTTTATTATGACTAATATATTACTTATAATTATCATTGATTTACTTGCTTATCTCCTCCCATCGGATTCTAAAATTCCTAAAGTGCTGAACATGTATTATTTATTTAAGTGTCTATCTGGCACAGTACCTGGCATAGGGTAGGCCTTCGAGAAACATTTATTGAATAAATGAATTAAGCATTAAGACTGTGATTCCCCAAATCTGAAAGGAGAAACAGTTTTCCAAATGGAGTCCTCTGAGAAATAACCAAAAGGATTCTGGATGAACAATGTTTGCTTAGATGCAATTGTTTGTTGGACAGTTGCTTGGGAAGGAGAAATGGTGCTGAGAGACAGGGCACCGGAAGATGACGAGAACAGTAGAGAGGGAATCCTGGAAGAAGGCAGGGGGAGCAAGTGTGGGGAAACAAAGGAAAAGAATTGTTCATTGTTGTGCGTGGAGCCACCATTCCACTTCAAAGCTGTACCAGGGATCCAGGGACAGACCTTACTGGAACACACACATGCAGATGAGCACACACCTGTCCCAAAGGACAGCCTAAGGTGAGTTTTAAATTCAGAGTATGATACTGAAGTCTAGGGGTACTAAACCAAATGCAGTAAAAGCATGTCTGAATACAAGCAAGAAGCCTGTTGCTTCATTATCCAAGTGACCTTTCCACTTCATTTAGGGCATGGTGAGGAGAAAACTGCACCTAGGAGCTGTCTGCTGTCCCACACCCCCAGGGTTGGTGCAAGATTTATGTCCTGAGTGTCCTGCATAGCCCAAAATAGCCTTATTTCCAGGACCTCTGAAATGCATGGATATGTGTCCTGCTTTTGCAACCTGGAAGGAGAGCGTCCTCACTAAAATAGATAAAAACTGCCAGATTCCACGATTAAAGTCCTTCTCACTAAAGAACTGTGTCAAAGAACTGTTCTTGTCAGGCACAGTGACTCACGCGTGTAATCCCAGCACTTTGGAAGGCCGAGGCGGGTGGATCACAAGGTCAGGAGTTCGAGACCAGCTTGACCAACATGATGAAGCCCCGTCTCTACTAAAAATACAAAAATTACCCGGGCGTGGTGGCATGCACTTGTAATCCCAGCTACTCAGGAGGCTGAGGCAGGAGAATTGCTTGAACCCGGGAGGCAGAGGTTGCAGTGAACCGAGATCGCACCATTGCACTCCAGTCTAGGCAACAGAGCGAGATTCTATCTCAAAAAAAAAGAAAAAAAAAAGAACTGTTCTTTAGAGAGTCCACCTGTTCTGATTTCCTATTTGGTGTCTATATTTCATTCAGAAGGCTAACACTTGGCCAAGCGTGGCCAGCAACTTCTCTGAAATGAGTTGAAGGCACAGTCAATGGGGCACTCTTGAGCTGTGAGCCACTGGGCACCCCTTCACTTATGTGGATTTCACTTAGAGCACTTTAAAGTTCCAAATGAAACGCAACTTTTTTGTTTTCTATGAAATGCTAGACTTAAAAGCTGGAAAAAACAAGACACCAGTCATGTCACCAAATCTAATATTATTTTACTCTCAAAGATTATCAAGCCCAATGCACACGGCACTGCCTCATTGTTTTAATCAATATAATATTCAATTCTCAAAGGATTTCTGGTGAAAAAAATTAAGATTACATATTTTTTAAGAATGGTAAACACCAGGAGGAAAGTACATCCTTGAAATACTCAATATATAAACACACACACACACATATATACATAATACATATTATTTATGTCTTTTATTTATGTATTCTAACCCCAATTCAAGTTAATCTGCTTTCTTTGTATTCCCCGTAATACCTTGTACAAATGATACACATGATAGGCATTCAATAAATCCATGTTGAATCTACTGCCAGCTACTATTTTGTCCAGACAGTAGTTAAAAACATTTCTCATTGTGTGAGACAAATGCTATTGAAGGTGTGTGAAATGAAGTCGATCACAAACACAGCATTAAGTAACGCTAACTTACACAGTGAGCAAGTTATTCTATTTTCAGTTTTCTCTCAATCCTTCTGAATACATCAAGGAGAAAGTTGTTTTTCTTTTTTTTTGAGATGGAGTCTCGCTCTGTCACCTAGGCTGGAGTGCAGTGGTGCGATCTCAGCTCACTGCAACCTCTGCCTACTGAGTTCAAGCAATTCTCCTGCCTCAGGCTCCCAAGTAGTGGGGACTACAGACACATGCCACCACACACAGCTAATTTTTTGTATTTTTTGTAGAGACAGGACTTCACCATGTTAGCCAGGATGGTCTTGATCTCCTGATTTTGTGACCCACCCACCTCGGCCTCCCAAAGTGCTTGGGATTACAGGCGTGAGTCACCGCACACTGCCTTTTTTTTTTCTTTTTTTTTTTTTTTTATGGAATCTCACTCTGTTGCCCAGGCTTGAGTGCAGTGGTGCGATCTCAGCTCACCGCAACCTCTGCCTCCCGGGTTCAAGTGATTCTCCTGCTTCAGCCTCCCCAGTAGCCTGGATTACAGGCACCCACCCACCATGCTCTGCTAATTTTTATATTTTTAGTAGAGACAGGGTTTCATTATGTTGGCCAGCTGGTCTCAAACCCCTGACCTCAGGAGATCCACCCGCCTCAGCTTCCCCAAGTGCTAGGATTACAGGCGTGAGCCACCGCGTCCAGCCAAGGAGAAAGTTTTAGTTTGGCACTGGTATGCCCTTGCCACCTCTCTAACCCTGACATCTCTTTCAGAAAAAAGAACAGGCCTCAATCTCAGATCCTTTTCAGCATGTAAAGTCTAAACACCATTGTTTTCTCTCCATAGTTTTGAATGGAGTCTCCTATTTATAGTATAGGATATCTTGTTTCCTTCTATAATACATTTATTTAAATTAAAATGTGAGTCAACTTTTTTTTTTAAGATTTGGTAAATTTTAGAAAGGTGGATTCACAAATAACTCAAGTGGGTGAAGCACTGCTTGAAAGATATATTTTTTAAGTTGTTTCTCTCTAAACCCTGGTGAACATCTTTGGCCTGGAGCTTTGCATGCACAATCCATGGATCAACAGTAGGCAAGTTAGCACTAGTTCTGGAATAGGGGTGAGGAGCAGGAAGAAGGAAGCAGTCTAGACAGTGATGCCAAAAACCAAAAAACCAAAAAACCCATGAGTTTCATAAACACACAAGTCCCCCATAAATCAACTCAAATATCCAGGCATGCCCCACACACCCCTACCTCAGAGACTGCTCTGTGGGCTGTCTCAGATCATTGCTTTACCCTGATTTCACCCGAGTAAATACTCAGTTGTGGAAGGGGCAGACCACATGACTCATCCTAGACCGACGGCCTCTGAAGATTTGGACCTCACTTTTCCTAACCATGACTCAACATATTCGAGCTCATTATTTGTATTTATCTTTGAGCTATGTATGAAATGGAGATCACAGCCCCAATTTGGTGATCTTAAATGTTAGCAGAAACTAATCTAAATTCCTAGCTTTAGGAATTCCTGGGGAAATCAAACCAGCGAAATTACATAACACATGGCCAAGAACGTATGTAAGAAGTAATTATGCTGAAATTCCTTTGTTATCTATTAATACCAACTGCCTGGCACTGTGTCAGCATGCGGATAAACAAGTGACCCTGCTGGTTCAATTGTTTAGTTCTTTCATTCTAAAGGAGATAAGACAAAACAATAGATTCCTCTTTGGGAAGAAATGCCCTCTTATTTTTGTGGTAAACAAAATAGCTTTTTGGATAAGTCCTTTCATCATTTGATCCAGGATAGATTGATGGCTGAGGTTAGAATTTCAAGATATTTATCCTGAACAGAAGTGGTAGGAGAGAAAAACAGCAGATGTAGAGTAAAAGGTGGTTCCAAATGTTAGGAATGAGATTTACAAGGGAGCAGGGTTAGAGCCAAAAGAAGTAAAACTAAGGCAAGAGGACTAGAAATGAAGCTATCCAGGCTGACTGTCTTCAGGTAAAGATTATAGGAGCTTAGACACTGCCATAAGTCATTTAAACAATTGCACAAGAAGTAATTATTAAATACATTTTATGTGATTAATAAATATGTACAGATATATAAAATTGGTGCATGCTTAATTCTTCAAACCAATCTTTTAGACTTTGCATTAATGGAACACTCTAGCTAGTCTCTAAGAACAAAGCCAGTAGAATCCATGTTTATAACCCTGTCTGGTCTGCCAAAGACCTGGGTAACCCACTAACATTGACAACACAGCCAGGGAAGAAGTGGACTGCCAGTTGCTACTTTGACATTTCAAATTTTATATTTTCAATAAAAACTGTGCTGTTGGCCGGGCACAGTGGCACACACTTGTAATCCCAGAACTTTGGGAGGCTGACATGGGTGGATTGCTTGAGCTCACAAGTTTGAGATTAGCCTGGGAAATGTGGCAAAACCCTGTCTCTACAAAAGATATAAAAATTAGGCGGGCATGCTGGTGCACATCTGTAGTCCCAGCTACTCAGGAGGCTGAGGTGGGAGGATGGTTTGAGCCTGGGAGGTGGAGGTTGAAGTGAGCCAAGATTGTGCCACGACACTCCAGCCTGGGTGGTAGAGCCAGACCTTGTCTCAAAAACAAAACAAAACAACAACAACAAAGCTATGCTGTCATGGTTTTTGGAAAATATATTCACATACCACATGAGAATATATTTGAGATAAGTCAAAAGATCTTACTTATTTAAAGTAAGCCAATGGAAACCTTTCTTTCTTTGCTACCAATAAAGCTGCAGTAGGATAACTTCTAAATACAGACTAATTATACTTAAATATCATCCATATTATAAAATTAAAATGAAGTTATATAAATAGTAAGAAATACAACAAAGACAGTGACATTGGCCATTTCTTATATGAGATAGCAAGTATGTCTCAAAGTCCTACACTATACACTATAATTTGAATTTCTTCCTCTGTAAAAGGTCATAATCCCACATTCCAGAGATTTAAGTTCCCCAAATCTGAGTAAGCAAAGACCATGTAGTGAGGCTATTTTATCATACATTTGATAAAAAATGATATGTTATTATTTATGGTAAACTGCAATGAGGCAATGTAGATATCTATGCATATTCACAATTATAACCAACCAAGGGTAAGTCTGAGTCTTTTTTATTTGTAGACATATTTAAAGTGACTTTCATATATTCAGATTTCACAACTGTTGAATTTTACAAACGGAAATTACCTTGAAGATCCTCTTTGAAAAGACAGAAATCCAATAAAGTATAATTGTTAGACCTGGGAAATATCCTAGCTGGTATGCTACATATTAGATATCTGACTTTCAGCAAAATTCTTAGCTTTGCTGAGATTCCATAGGAAATAGCAAAGCTAACTGTATTCACCTTTCAGGGCTTTTTTGAGGATAAGATGGAGTATTGCGTGTCAAGCTTGTAACAATGCCTGGCATAGAATACCGGCTCAATAAACACAAGCTGTTGTCATCGGTATCATCAACAACAGCTTCGTTAAACTAGAAAGGTTAAGTGAGGACTTGACCAAGATCAAACAGCTATAATAGTAAATGGCAGAGTTAGGGCTTGCATTAAGGTTTCCTGAATTTTCATACAGTGCTACTCCCACTAAACCACAACTGCCACTGATGCTTCATCCAGTTTTTAAGATCACATTTTTAAGAGATTGATTAATGTGGTGTACCCTGCAGCTTCTGTTCAGCTTCATTTAGACTTTGCAGTGAAGCCACAGGAACTGTGTGTGATGTGAGATGAAATTGCAGTTGAACGGGGTCTTTAAGCCGGTTAGAGAAATTTCTCTTGTGTTCCATTAGTTTAATTATGACATAGTTAAACAGACTCTGAGAAATTTCAAATCTGGGAACATTTGCCCACAGAGGCACGCAAGCCCTGGCAGTAGCTCTTAATCACATTCCTCAGTCAGGTGTCAAGCAGCACACAGGCACAAGCACACAAGCAAGTTTTGTTTAGAATACCTCAAAAAGCCAGCCAAGTGGCAAATGTGGACATCTGTTCTAGACTGTGGCTGTCCTGTTTTTTCAGTCTAATCTGTCAAGATAACCATTTCCCCATTCTCTTAAACAAACACAGACTTCCTTGTTTAAACACTGTAACAGTTCTAACAGAACACGCAGCTTTTAATCATTCTGTGTTAAGTACACTGGCAAGAGTCTGAGAAAAGAATCAAAACATCTTAAACGTAAACTGGCTGATTTTGCTACTTTACAAATCCCAGGAAACAGAAAAAAGAAACCTGAAATTCCAGATAAAAGGAATACAACATTGGAGGAGAGATTGCAGTGAATTTTAAATTTTTAATTGAATTGGAAAGGCAATTGTGAACCCAGTTCAGCTTCTAATGAAGAAAGCGATCTGATCATGTTTTCTTTTTTCTTCTAAGTTTTGCAAATTTACGTTCATTTGTTCCAGTGGTTTTGTATATACTTATAAAGGCAACATTAACGCTTGAGCAGTGTGATATTTTCAGGAGAGCTATTTAAACACAGAGCAAAGTTGCTTCTCTGCTAACTCTCTTGAACGCCCTTTAGCATGAAGCTCTGTCACAGTGCAGAGCACATTTTTTCCATATAATAGTTGAGAATAAAAATGTGAAGGGTGGGGAGAAAACCTTTCACGGTGGAATAAGCAGGAATATGGACAACACTGAAGTTCAGGTGTGCACCCTGAGCCTTGGTACTCTTCATTTCACTTGCAAACTATCCAGGCTCACCCTGAGATATGAAAAAGTTAAAATGTACATAAAACCTGATATGCTTTCTACTTGGAGAAAAATGAGGGTTAAATAATCCAAACTCTGCTGGTGGCTCACGCCTGTAATCCCAGCACTTTGGGAGGCTGAGGCGGGAGGATCACTTGAGCCCAGGAGTTCAAGAGCAGTCCTGGCAATATAACGAGACCCCTGTCTCTACAGAAAATTTTAAAAAGTAGCTGGGCACAGTGGTGAGCACCTGTAATTCCAGCTACTCAGGAAGCTGAGGTGGGAGGGCGGCTTCAGCCTGGGAGTTTGAGGCTGCGGTGAACTATGATTGCACCACTGCACTCCAGCCTTTGGTGACAGGGAGACACTCTGTCTCTAAAAACATAAAAATAAAAATAAAATAATAATTCAAATTCTACATTGTCCGTGCTTGAGTGTGATTCATGTACAGGTTTTGTAACCTAACCAACTTAAGGTCATATCCTGGTTCTATGACTTAATTGTGACTATACACAAGTTAATAAACTGAGTCTTTTCTATGAAATGAGGATAAAAAAGTATCTTACAGAGTTCTTGAGAAGATGAAAGAAGACACATTTGCAATGGTAAGTGCTTGATAAAGTTAGTACTTTTTTTTTGTTGTTGAGACGGAGTCTCGCTGTGTCTCCCAGACTGAAGTGCAATGGCGTGATCTTGGCTCACTCACTGCAACCTCCGCCTCCCAGGTTCAAGTGATTCTCCTGCCTCAGCCTCCCTAGTAGTTGGGATTACAGGCGCCCACCACCATGCCTGGCTAATTTGTGTATTTTTATAGAGACAGAGTTTCGCCATGTTGGTCAGGCTGGTCTCAAACTCCCGACCTCAGGTGATCCACCCGCCTCAGCCTCCCAAAGTGCTGGGATTACAGGCGTGAGCCACCACACCTGGAAAAGTTAGTACTTATTATTAAGTAGAATATCCATTAACACCTGTCAAAACTGTATAAAGTCCCAACTGACATAAAATTCAGGTTTAATTGAGTTTATATACAACATATGAATTACCAACTTTATAAAATTAGAAAATAATTTAAGAGTGAAAAACTAAACCTGTTTAAGAGATTTAATGCCAGGAGTGTAAGTCTCATGTCCAATTCCTTAGGTGAATAAGTGGCCAGAATTTGCACCGTTTTCACAGTCATCCTAACACCGCCGGCTGGGCCACAGTGGGACATGAGTGGGACCCCAGTCTAAAAACTCTGGCATTTGGCTGCCTTGTAGACTGTGGTCCAACCACAGACGGCTTGAGGGCACCTAGTAGATTGGGACTGGCTGGTCAGTCAAATCTTCCACTTTAATGACAAAGTCAATCTTGAGAGCAGTGGTAGCAAAGACCAACAGAGGCTTAGTTTCCATAATGGCAAAGTTCGGGAGTTGGGAGCAACAGGGGTCTGTGCTGAGGAGCCAAGGAAAAATAGAAAAGAGGTAAAACTTCTGGTCCTCTAGGAGCTGCGGTAGTGTGGGAAATGGATTGCTTTTAATCATTCTTTATTTCCTTTTGAATCCTTACAATATACACCCTAATTGAAGTAGGCTGGATATATATTAGTTGTTTTGCAACCTGAAAGAGTCTAGTAGATCATTTTATCTTTGATGAGTCAGAACACACTTGAAGATCTCAAAACACTTGAGGGTCAGAATTGTTTGCATCAGTTATCACATAAGTATAGATGTCTAATTACTTCCTCTTGAGACTTCGTGTCTATATTCTGATAACTGCTACTAAGTTGTGGATTAGGACACTAATTGGGGTCTCTTGGGTCCAACCTATATACTTTAATTAAACAAATATTTATTAAGAAACTACTATATGTAAGGCACACTGATAAATATTGTGAGCAATTAACAAATAAATAAGAAGTTTCCCTGACATCAAGAATATTACAACTTAATGGTATTTGACAAGTTCACAAGTACTACGAGATAGAATGTAATAAATGCTTTAAGAGAGAAGCAAAGCTTTCACCATGATCCAGAGGAGGAAGAAATTATAGGCACTTGGGAGGAGAAACATGTCAGGAATCAGGGAAAGCTGTAGGAGGGCATGACTCTAAACACCTTGAAATCCAAGTGAAATTTTGATAGGAAAGGTGAAACCCATGATAAGGAGCAGGAAGAAGTATTGTTTGAAGAATAGCAAGAATCCCTGATTGGCTGCTGTGTAGAGAACTTCTAGTAAGAGATAAAGATGGAAGAAAGTTTAAGGCCAGCAAATGAAGGACTTGAAGTGTCAGAATAAAGAATTCAGAATTTATTTAGTAAGTAATGGAGTCTGGTGAGGGTTTTGAGCAGGAAATGATACAATCAGCTGAGCGGGAGGCTGACACATGCTTCCACACTTGAATAACTTTTCTATAAAAATATGACTTTATCAAAATCTTTATGAATAAAATAACACATACCTATAAAATATGAATAGGCAATAGAAACACAATAGAGACTAAGACTGTAAATAGTATAACATCTAGGCATAATGTGTTATCCAATTTGCCTTATCAGGGAAAGATGTCAATTTTCTCTCCTAATAATCACTTGAAGCTGATTTCTGCAACCATTACTCTCTTCTTCACAGAGCATGGAACGAACTGGTCCTTCATCAGGTTCTCTCCCTAAGTTGCAGGATTGAGAGTAGTTATAAAGACTAGGAGCTAGACTGCCTTGAAGCTGGAATTTTCATTCATAATTGGCTCAGCCCTTTTGGAGAGCAATTTGGCATGTGTATTAAAAGCTATGGAATATCCATACCCATTAACCCAGTGTATCCATTTGTAGGGTCTCTAGCCCCAGGACATTTTTAAAACAAGGGGAAAGTAATGTGAATTAATATAATTCAATATTATATAGTATAGGAACATATATGGCAATATGATTCACATAATATATAGTAATAGGATAGTATAGTTTACTTATATATGTGTAAAAATAAATAAAAACTTAAATTTAAAAAATAGGAAGACTTCTCTATATAAACAATGGACCATCTATTTCATGAACTGTTACACAGCTGTTTTAAACAATAATTATGAAAACTGGATTAAAAAATCCAGCAATATGTCTATGTTAAGTATTTTTTAAAAAGCATGATTACAAATCTATGTAAAATTGGATGTATACAAAAGAGACTGGATGACAAAATATGTTTTTTATAAATATCAATTGTGTTGGAATAATTTTATTAAAGGAGATGGTTTTTTCCTCCATTTTGTTTTCCAAAATGCTATTATGTTGTCATAATTATTCCAGCACTTTGGGAGGCTGAGGCAGGCACATCACCTGAGATCAGGAGTTTGAGACCAGCATGGCCAACATGGTTAAACCCCATCTCTACTAAAAATAGAAAAATTAGTCGGGTATGGTGGCGGGCACCTGTAGTCCCAGCTACTCAGGAGGTTGAGGCAGGAAAATTGCTTGAACACAGGAGATGGAGGTTAGAGTGAGCCGAGATCATGCCATTGCACTCCAGCCTGGGTGACAGAGCAAGACCGCCTCAAAAAAAAAAAAAATAAATCTCTAAAAAGAAGCTAGTTAGTCCCTTTAAGGCATGCGAAGAAAGAATCAAGTGGCCATGAGGGGTTTCCTTCCTGACAGATCCCATGGGAACTTAGGGTCCCAAGAAAACCTGAAGCTGCCAAAGCCACATAGCATAGGATGAAAAATGAGCTTCACGATGATTTTGTCCTCTATGGTTCTTGCATGACAGTGCAATCAGAAGGGGACACAAAAGGAAAGGAGGACATATGTGTGATATTTCATTGAGCTGTAGCTCTAGTGTGCACGAATCATCAGACTCCACTCTCCAAGGTCTACTCTCAAACACTAGGCAGATTCTCGTTTCCTTGTTTCTTTTTCTTCCCTTAGGAATGAGAAATAGGAGATCGGTAACGGAATACTAGGAATAAAATCGATTTACCAGTTGATATTAGCAACATACATTTAGAAACAGAGCTATTTCATTCTCTTTTTAAGTAAACCAGTAAAAATAAAATGCTTTCTGATCAATCAAGTCATCAATTGAGACCATGATAAAGTCCTGCTTAAGTGTTTTGTGAGTAGCAGGATGCAATATATATTTAACTGCTGGCTACAAATGGTCAAAGTATTATCTCTATGTGTCTTAGAATAATCTTATCTATAGAATTATTCACAATTCTACAATATGTACAGCAAATAAAAGAATTTTAAAAAGCATCACCATATAAAACACAGCAAATTAAATTATTACTTCGCAAGGATTTAAATATTGTTCAATAATTAATGTTCCTCTTGTACTAAATCAGTTTTGAAGCAAAGGTCTGACTCCAAGGCAATTAGTACTATTAAATGAAAGTTTTTGCTTTGGGGACTTTTCTTATTTACAGTATATTTTATCATTAATTTAAATTAGGCAACACTTAACTAGGCTGCTGACATGTATATTGTATAAGACAGAAACAAATACTCTTCTCTGAATTCATTTCTATGTGCAGCCACTTTCCATTGGTAGTTGGCTGTTCAGACCCGGTCCTGTGTGCTGGAGTTATTTTCTCGGTGTGCAAACATCTTTAACCCTGCTCCTTCTGACTATTGTGAGGAAGATACACAGAAAGAATGCAGAGTCTCGGCAGTATTTCACACTTCATTCCGAGGAGAAGGCAAAGGTTAAGAATGAGGAAAATTAGGCAGACAACCATGTGTGGCCGAAAGAAAGGCTTACTATTCTGCAGAGGCCGATTCCCCTGACACAAAGAGAAGAAAGGCCCATGAATGAGATCATGTCAACTTCCTCTGCTTACATAGTAATGCTGGCCTTCTTTCCTTTCGGAAAAACAAGTCATCCGTGCACCAGAGTTCAGGGCTGCATTGTAAAATGTTTCCGAACTCCCAGTGACAGCACACTGACACAGGTCCAAGGGACAGGTCCAAGCAAGCTTTTCCAGGCTTGGCCTAAGAGCCCTAGAGAATTCACAGAGCCTATTTTCTGCATGTCGATGAAATCTAAACCTCTGATTATCCAACAGTCAATGAACTTCTGGAAACACGTTAAATGAATGGACTTGATTTTTGAAGGAGAGTCTTTCAAGAATCTCAAGATGGTGTTGGGCTGGCTTTGGGCTCCGTGATACATTTTTACATGTTAAAGGGAGGTGATTCTGGTTTTTGGCAGTGTCCCTACTTGTGGGGGACGGGACTCAGTAAAATCATTTCACAGATGAACTCTAAGTCAGAAAGAGATTTTAAAATTATATTTTATCCATGGATTAGTACACTCGATTTCTTCTATGACTATTTTTCTCAATAAATTATTTTTGCTCTCCAAGAGTGATTCTAGTTAGGGAATATGACATCAATTCCCAGAGTAGGCATTAACTCATGGTAGATTGAAAGGCTGAAGATCATAATATTTCATATAAAGAACGAGGTTCCTATAATCTAATGCTGAACAGCATTACGCAACTGTTTTATGGGCAAATCAGCCTCTAAGTTACCGAACATTAAACAATAAGTAATATGTTGCTATGGAAATTCTACATTAAAATCAGATGTGTATAAATGTATTCATTTCAATATTTTTGTATGAATTTTTTTTTTTTTTGCTAAGTCTCTGTTTAAAAAAATTGAAAAGGCCCTGTAGCATTTTCATTGCTTTATGTCAGACTAATAGCCATCTCTGCCAAGGCAGAAGTTACTGATAGGGGAATAGGGCATTATTCTAACAATACTTCCCACATTCCCTCCTCAAAGTAAGCTTCCCATGAGGTCAGGTATCTCTACAGACTGTGAGTGGTATTCTTTAGGGTTTCAGAAACAAAGCGATCTCACTCCAGGTAATTTGACAATACAGTAGATGCTCTGTTAACTCAACTCCAAATAGCCAAATTCCCAGACTAGCTGATATGTTCCCAGCCCTGATTGTTGGCCACGACACACAGATGTCTTGTCTCATCACAAACAGGCTCCTCTCTCCAGACAAAATATCTGAACACCTTTGCTCTCATCATTTGTATTATATACTTAGCAAGATAGGTTGCCTTTGTGCCCAAATCTGTTTATACAGGTTGTCTTTGTTATTATAATTAGATGATTTATTTAATATCTAAAATAAACTGATAAAATTAAAGTGGTGGAAGAAAGAGAGTTGTATTTTCTCTGAAAGAGGTGGGGTTTTTGGGGTTTCTTTTTGTTTTTTTTTAACATCGTCAAATTAGGTGTGGAGGGCCAGGCGTGGTGGCTCACGCCTGTAATCCCAGCACTTTGGGAGGCTGAGGTGGGCGGATCACCTGAAGTCAGGAGTTTGAGACTAGCCTGGGCAAAACCCCATCTCTACTAAAAATATCAAAAAAATTAGCCAGGTGTGGTGGCGGATGCCCGTAGTCCCAGCTACTCAGGAGGCTGAGGCAGGAGAATTCTTGAACCTGGAAGGTTGCAGTGAGCTGAGACTGTGCCACTGTACTCCAGCCTGGGCAACTAAGCAAGACTCCATCTAAAAAAAAAAAAAAAAAAAAAAAAATTTGGTGTAGAGGAGAAAGCTATAAATGGCTGCTGGGATAGCATTAAAATTTAGGAGGATTTTTGTTCTGATAGCGCTTCAAAAGTTTCTTTAAGTTCTTGCTCCACTTAAAAGAAACCAAAACCAAAGAAATCATGCAGTTGAGATGTGAATGCAAAAAAAAAAAAGACAATGCAGAATATGAGTCAATGGGCCAGAAAGTGTTAAACTAAGGCACACTTATATGTTTTAAGGTAAAAAAAAAACATGTAAGATATGCATGTACCATCTGATTCTATTTTAATTGACTTTGTTTTTATTAACCCACATACTACCTACAAATTCTGATATTTTAGAATAGGGGGATTTCTACTGTAGTGTGTCTCATGCCCTAGAGTTCAAGAGCTAGAAAGCAGACATACTGGCAAACCAAATTCAGGAAGCGATTTCGCTCAAAGCAAGAAAGGAGAACCTGAACCTCAGTGATGACAAGAAAGTAGGAGGTGTACGTAAGAGAAGTTACAGAGTAGAAGTAACCCATTTCTGACCGTTTATGAGAAGGCATTAAGAAGACTCCAAGGTTTGAGTGTGAGTGGGAGGTGGCACCTTGGAAAGACGTGGAGAGTCCAGGAGAAGCATCTGATTTAGTGGAGGAAAAAGGACTCAGGTTTTTGATTGATCGAGTTTGAGATGGACAAAGACCTTCAGGTAGAGATACCCTGATGTTGTTAGGAGGGAGTTAGAAATGTAGTTCTGAAACTTAGGAAAGAGGTCAATAGTAGAAATACAGGTTTGGAAGTGGCAACATAGACAACAGCAATTGAAGTCCGGAGGATGAAAGAAACCTGAAGGAAAACCAACAGAGAGAAGTGGCCTAAGGAAAAAAACAAAACAAAACAAAAACACTATGTTATGTTTGAGGGCAAAAGGTTTAAGAAAAGCTATAATACTAAGGAGATAAAAGAGGTGAAAAAAAAAATGGGAATTACTATTGGACCAGGTCTCAGCATCCAAGGGAAGGGAGAGTTGGGGAAAAGGAAGATGGTCAGGGACATAAGCTTCAGGGAAGTGTCACTTAGCCTGTCACCAGGCTCCAGTCACGGAAGCACTCTCAACAGAACATTAAGGGAATACACCAGATTTCAAAAGGTGAAGGATTGAGTATCTGGTGAGGAAGAAGAGTCAAGGGTCATAGAAAGCTCAAGAAGCTCAGTGTGAAGAGAAGGCAGACTGCATTATCTCTTTGAGGGGAAAATGTTTGAGTGGCAGTGTTTAAGATAATGAAGGCTTCGGCTGACCATATTCATGAGAGAAGGGAAGAAAGCATTAAACATACAGTTTGTGAGAGAGTAAAAGAGAAGGATCCCGTAGAGGTAGATGGGGGAGAATCAAGAGAGCCAGAAGGGGCAAACTGGGCAAAAAGGAAAGGGTCTTCTTTCTCCAAGATAGGAGCCAGGAAAGAGAAAAGGTAAAGAGAGGAGGAAAGTTAAAGTGTTCACATCCGCTAGCCTCCATTTTATTACTAAAGTCTGCTCACACAATGGCCAAATCAATGTTTAGTGAATAAATGTGTCTAAAGTCATCTGCTAAGTGGGATTATCAAGGATAGGACTGGGAATTGGAATTTATGCGTGACATGTAAGAAGCATACTTACCAAATGCACAACTGATTGATTAGTACATTCAGTGAGATAAGCATTCAATGCCACGTAAAAAATAAATTCCTGGACACATACATCCTCACAAGACTAAACCAGGAAGAAGTTGAATCTCTGAATACACCAATAAAAGGCTCTGAAATTGACGCAATAATTAATATCCTACCAACCAAAAAAAGTCCAGGACTAGATGGATTCACAGCCAAATTCTACCAGAGGTACAAGGAGGAGCTGGTACCATTCCTTCTGAAACTATTCCAATCAATAGAAAAAGAGGGAATTCTCCCTAACTCATTTAGGCAGGCATCATCCTGATACCAAAGTCTGGCAGAGACACAACAAAAAAAAGAGAGAGAATTTTAGACCAATATCCCTGATGAACATCCATGCAAAACTCCTCAGTGAAATATTGGCAAACCAAATCCAGCAACACATGAAAAAGCTTATTCATCACGATCAAGTCGGCTTCATTCCTGGGATGCAAGGCTGGTTTAACATACGCAAATCAATAAACCTAATCCATCCCATAAATAGAACCAACAACAAAAACCACATAATTATCTCAATAGATGCAGAAAAAGCCTTTGACAAAATTCAACAGCCCTTCATGCTAAAAACTCTCAATAAACTAGGTATTGACAGGACGTATCTCAAAATAATAAAAGCTATTTATGACAAATCCACAGCCAATATCATACTGAATGGGAAAAACTGGAAGCATTCCCTTTGAAAACTGGCACAAGTCAGGGATGCCCTCTCTCACCACTCCTATTCAACATAGTGTTAGAAGTTCTGGCCAGGGCAATCAGTCAAGAGAAAGAAATAAAGGGTACTCAAGTAGGAAAAGAGGAAGTCAAATTGTCCCTGTTTGTACATGACATGATTGTATATTTAGGAAACCTCATTGTCGTAGCCCAAAATCTCCGTAAGCTGATAAGCAACTTCAGCAAAGTCTCAGGATACAAAATCAATGTGCAAATATCACGAGCATTCCTATACACCAATAATAGACAAACAGAGAGCCAAATCATGAGTGAATTTCCATTCACAATTGCTACAAAGAGAATAAAATAACTAGGAATCCAACTTACAAGGAATGTGAAGGACCTCGTCAAGGAGAACTACAAACCACTGCTCAACGAACTAAAAGAGGACACAAACAAATGGAAGAACACTCCATGCTCATGGATAGGAAGAATCAATATCGTGAAAATGGCCAAACTGCCCAAGGTAATTTATAGATTCAATGCCATCCCCATCAAGCTACCAATGACTTTCTTCACAGAATCAGAAAAAACTACTTTAAAGTTCATATGGAACCAAAAAAGAGCCCGCATTGCCAAGACAGACCTAAGCAAAAAGAACAAAGCTGGAGGCATCACGCTACCTGACTTCAAACTATACTACAAGGCTACAGTAACCAAAACAGCATGGTACTGGTACCAAAACAGAGATATAGACCAATGGAACAGAACAGAGGCCTCAGAAATAACACCACACATCTACAACCATCTGATTTTTAACAAACCTGACAAAAACAAGAAATGGGGAAAGGATTTCCTATTTAATAAATGGTGCTGGGAAAAAAACTGGCTAGCCATATGTAGAAAGTTGAAACTGGATCCCTTCCTTACACCTTATACAAAAATTAATTCAAGATGGATTAAAGACTTAAATGTCAGACCTAAAACCATAAAAACCCTAGAAGAAAACCTGGGCAATACCATTCAAGACATAGGCATGGGCAAGGACTTCATGACTAAAACACAAAAAGCAATGGCAACAAAAGCCAAAATAGACAAATGGGATCTAATTAAACTAAAGAGTTTCTGTACAGCAAAAGAAACTACCATCAGAGTGAACAGGCAACCTACAGAATGGGAGAAAATTTTTGCAATCTACCCATCTGACAAAGGGCTAATATCCAGAATCTACAAAGAACTTAAACAAATGTACAAGAAATAAACAATCCCATCAAAAAGTGGACAAAGGCTATGAACTGACACTTCTGAAAAGAAGACATTTATGCAGCCAACAGACACATGAAAAAATGCTCATCATCACTGGTCATCAGAGAAATACAAATCAAAACCACAATGAGATATTATCTCCTGCCAGTTAGAATGACGATCATTAAAAAGTCAGGAAACAACAGATGCTGGAGAGGATGTGGAGAAATAGGAACTCTTTTACACGTTGGTGGGAGTGTAAATTAGTTCAACCATTGTGGAAGACAGTGTGGCGATTCCTCAAGGATCTAGAATTAGAAATACCATTTGACCCAGCAATCCCATTACTGGGTATATACCCAAAGGATTATAAATCATGCTACTACTATAAAGACACATGCACATGTATGTTTATTGCAGCACCATTCACAATAGCAAAGACTTGGAACCAACACAAATGTCCTTCAATGATAGACTGGATTAAGAAAATGTGGCACATACATGCCCTGAAATACTATGCAGCCATAAAAGAGGATGAGTTCATGTCCTTTGCAGAGACATTGATGAAGCTGGAAACCAGCATTCTCAGCAAACTATCACAAGAACAGAAAACCAAACATCACATGTTCTCATTCATAGGTGGGAAATGAACAATGAAAACACCTGGACACAGGGCAGGGAACATCACACACCGGGGCCTGTCAGGGGGTTCGGGACTGAGGGAAGGATAGCATTAGGAGAAATACCTCACGTAAATGATGAGTTGATGGGTGCAGCAAACCAACATGGCACATGTATACCTATGTAACAAACCTGCACATTGTGCACGTGTACCCTAGAACTTAAAGTATAATAAAATAAATAAGTAAATGAAGAAAACACGACAAAAATATTTGTTATTGATTTTTTTTCAAACTGGGTAAATATTAAATCGATGATCACAGGTACTGGTAGGACCAGAAAAGAGTGAATTAAAAATTCCTGGTTTTCTCTCCAGGCTCTCTAGTCTGGGTGGGAAGAAGAGACACCTAGAGACTCACTTTTCATTTTGACAAAAATGTTGGGACATTGGCATAGGTAATAACAGCACAGAGCCTTAAGGAATCCCTTTTAATGAATAAATTGACCTTCTAATTCACACAGCATCTGTAAATGGATTTTCTATAGTTATAGTTGGTGTTTTTAATGAGGCCTCATCAAGTTGTGTGAGATTTGCTTCTTGAGAAGCAAAGACTTTTCTTGATAAGAATGACAATGTCCAGCTCCCCCTGCCAGAGAGGCCATCCGGCAGACCTTCCTTACTCATTCTCAGCCACTTAAAAAGGTGTCCAATTTAAACATGAAGCAGTTGGATTTGATTTTCCTTTTTAGAAATGTTGAACAGCCGAGACATTTAGAAGATAATGTGATAGGACTCAGCCTTTACTAGGTTATTTCAATCTTATGCTGAAGCATTTCAACTGCATGGAGTAATCAGGTAAGTTGAAAGAGACATTCTCTGTTTCTGGTGTACATGAACACTGCCCACGCTGATCTTAAACAGATAGAAGGAAAATATGTTGTATGATTTGAAGAAATGGGAGGCCTTCCGATGCCCACCTCTCCCAAGATATCTCCCCTGTGAGGTTGCCCAAGTCCCAGATAACCTTATTTCATTCCTGCTGAGAAGGTCACTGTAGTTTTACGAGTCACCATTAAAATGAGAATAACCCCAAGAGAGAAGATCATCGTTAACACTTTATATGTTGGTATATCAAATTAATCAGCCTGTGACCTGAGGAAATTAGACCCAGAACAATTAAGTACAGAAAGGCAAGGGAAGCAAACGGTCTGACCCTAGAAATAACCGAGCAGGGGAGCAGTTCTGAGTGGCAAACTTCCCAGGATGGAGGATACTGAGCAGCCAGCCTGGTGCCCCAGAGCAGGTCTAGAAATAATTACATCAGCTAAATGGAGGAGTACTTCCTTAACTTCCCAAGGAACCTCAAATGCTGGTAGATCAAGTCCATTCCAGAAGAAACATATTTCATGAGGTCAGTTGCCTTGTACCCCACCAGTTTGCTTCACAGATGAAATTCAAGTCAATGGCTCCCCCAATCTGTTTTCTCTTTTAGTTCAGATAAGACCAAAGCATAAGAAAGAGGGGATTAGAACAACAGGTGGGCCATTAGACCAGATGATCCTTAGAAGCTCTTCTAACATCAAGATCCTAGGATTCTGTAAAATATTGCTGAAAGTATAGGGGCCAAAACTTAGGATTTCAAAGGTGTTTGGTTAGATAAGACAATCTTGCAATTGAGATTTTGATTTTTTTTTTTTTGACAAAGAAATTATCCCGCTTAATTTTCTATTATTTCTTGACTGATTTTGAGTAGAGAAATCAGAAGTTTGTAAATATATTCCATTTAGCAGTTGAGAGATTTCAACTCCTTCATACACCTTTTGCTTGTTTGTTCGAGACAGGGTCTCGCTCTGTCAGCCAGGCTGGAGCAAAGTGGCGTGATCATAACTCACTGCAGCTTCAATCCTCTGGGCTCAGGTGGTCATCCCACCTCAGCCTCGTAGGTGGATGGAACCACAGTCACGTGTCACTACACCCAGATAATTTTAAATTTTTTTTGTAGAGGTGGGGTCTTGCTATGTCACCCAGGCTGTTCTCAAACTCCTGGCCTCAAGTAATCCTCCTGCCTCAGCCTGCCCAAGGGCTAGGAAAGACATGAGCCATGGTACTGGGCCCCTTGTGCACCTCTTGATGTTATGTTGAGATAGAAAAAGGAATAGGAAGGAGAAAATAATGTTTATTGAGCAACTGTTAGGCACTTTAAATTAATTATTTTATCTAATTCTCTTTAATAAACATTTTCTTTTATCTCCATTTTATAGGAGAGATCATTGGTCTTATGGAGGTTAAATAACTTGCCTATGAACATAGAATCAGAGGGCACAGATTTAGAGTCTAACCAAATTTTTTATACCAAATCTCATGCTTCTTTAATATGCATTATGTTCTATTTCATACTTTGAGTTGTAATACAGATATTTTTTGATTGATTCCACCAAATCACTCCACTTTCAAGGATGAAAGTCACGTGAGTTTTAAATGTAGCAGGAACCCAAGGACATTTGTGACCCATATACTGCCTTTGCTAAGTACTTTCTATCAAATAAGGAAGTTTTATGCCTGTTCTATTCATAGAAATAATTTCAATTCATTGAAATGTGAACCATTAAAGAATTTTAAGCGCTAAATATTGAAATACAATCCTGTTTGCTTTAAAAGATATGTTAAAACAAAGCAAAAATGCCATGGGGTCCTTTAGAAAACAATGTAGTACTCTAAAATATTTCCAGTACAACTAATGTTGCATAAGACTCTGGAAAAGTTAAGAATTCCTATTTGTGTCACCATTGCAGATCTTTATTTACTTTGGTATTTAATTAAAATTTTTACTAAAGTAATAAATAGATTACCACCAAATATGGTGACAGACTTTCTAGCAATTATATGATCATTTTTATTTTGTATTTTTTTTTAGTGACAAGGTCTCACTCTTGTTGGAGTGCAGTGGCATGATCATAGCTCACTGCAGCCTCCAACTCCTGGGCTCAAGCTATCCTCCTATCTCAACCTCCAGAGTACCTGGGATTACAGGCTTGAGCCACCACACCCAGCTATATGATCTTTTATTATTTTTTTTAAGTCATATTCTCTGATACAGAGCAAACTAACAAAGTAAGCCATGTCTTTCCTTAAATTAAAGAAGTAGATTGTACCCCCGACACAATTTGAAATCATTTTTAAGAAACCTATAGAAAAAAAAATGATGTTCTTCAAACTGGTTGACTCCATGAGGTTTGAGTCCTATAAGCATGCTTCTCCAAATGTATGATTTTTTCTACAAGAAGAAACAAATAGAAATTGAGTATTAATTATTTGAGGTTTTAACCTCTCTTCTGTAAGACTGGCTAAGAATAACAAGGCTCTGATCTTGCTTTAGTTCTTAGATTACATCCTGCTCTAGAATGTAACAGAAGACCTTCAGCCCCTTGAACTGCAGTTACCACATTCAAACTGAACCATCTAATGTGGTCCACCTCTATCCAGCCTTCTATTAATAAGCCCAATATGCTGAGCACTTAGATTAAGAAGTGATAAAGCACAGAATTCATCTACTTTCTATGGACTTTAAGTGCTTAAACGAAAGGAGAAGGGGAGCTTAATTCCAAGAGCTGCTGATCTGTCTTAGGCCTTAACCAATCTTTTCTGACACAGATAGGTTCCAGATGAATCCCAGAGTTGGGAACATCATACTAAATATTTCAAAATTCTGAATATACTTCAAAGTATCTACTGCTGTCCTATAACAATTTTTGACTTAGTATCTTGGAGAAATTCTTACCCATGGATGTATATCTGAGTTCATAATAGACATCAATAGAGAAGTGGGATTTGCTTTGCAGAAATTCACTTTATAGCCAAATTTGCTAGCTGCATGTATTTGATAAAGTGAGGCATAAATTTATTTATGTTCGTATTTATCATATCTATATCTGCTTACCTCTCTGGGGTTCCTTCAGACCGAATCTGACAAAAGAAAATTGACTTAGAGGAGAATGTGGTTAGTTCAACAAATAGGATAGATCTTGTTTGGGAGAGCTTAGCATAACATTCATAACCATCTAGTAGAAGCCTTTCAAATAGAGTGTATCATTTAATTGCCTCCCCACTCCCAATCTTCTCCACCTAAAAAATAAAGCTGACTAATAAAGAAAGTATTATTCTCATCGTGTTATTCATGCCCTTATTTTACAGACTAGGAGATAAACGTTTAGTAATGTTATTTGATTTCCTCAAGATCACAAATTTAACAGTGTAGCAATAATCTTTTTTTTTTTTTTTTTTTAAGTTCAGGGTTACAAGTGCAGGTTTGTTATATAGGTAAACTTGTGTCATGGGAGTTTGTTGTACTGATTATTTCATCACTGAGGTACTAAGCCCAGTACCCATTAGTTATTTTTCCTGATCACTTTCTCCAACCTCCTCCCTCCAAAAGGCCCCAGTGTGTGTTGTTCCCCTCCATGTGCCTATATGGGTTCTCATCATTTAACTCCCACTTAAATCTTAAGGGAAAGATTCTTTCAGGCCTTTTAAGCCCGAAGTTTGCCTTTCTTTCTCATTCATGAAACCACATTGTCTTGTTGGTTTCACGTAACAACTTAGTGACCATTTTTCTTCTCTTTCTTACCTATAGTCCTATTTTCCTTTCTTTCTATTGAATTTCTCTTCTTCCTTCTTTACCCAACTGAGAAAAAATAGTTTCTTGAACTCCAAACCCTCTTTGTCTCTAAATTCTCTGATTAGAAATAAGACGCTAGCCAAGCTTTATTTCAGGTCAGAGCAGTCTTGACTCTGATTTGGAAAACTAACTGTGTGTGTAGTGGGGAGGGGTGGGAAAAGTAGGGGCAGAACAGTCCAGACATCCAGGTGGGATTTTTGAGTAGGACTCATCATAGCCCTTAAGAAGCAGGAAGGAGACCTGAAGCCGCAGAGTCATTCATTTGAGCTTCAGATTATTCACTTTCCTAACTAATCAATAATTGTTATAATTAAAATTGATAGCTGCAAATAACATGACAGAGGGCTGCTGCCAGAATACTGATTGTGTCTTTGGCTTGGAAAGATAGGCAGCAGCGTGGAACACTTATTTTCCAATTTGCTTTTAGCTGTGTGCAAATTGCTTTAGCTGTATCCAGCTGATTTAGACCTTGCCTGGAGGTACACTAGATTAATTGGGAGCCACACATTCATTGCTTACAGAATGGACTCTGTAATTGGCGAAATTTGTTAGTGCCAGTTATAAAATAACTATATAGTTCTGTTTTTAGCTGTCCTTTCATTACTCTTTCTGTTAGAGGGGCGTGGAGACAATTAGAACTCATCTGACGATTAAGATCGGTGCTTTTACGTCAGGACTCAAAGGAACGTGTCTACAGTCAATGTTTTATCCAAGCAAATGTTAGTGTGAATATGGTATTGATTTTTTTCAAAAACTGAGAAAGTACTTGAGCACATAAAAGAATTTTTTCATCTTTGTTGTGACTGAGCCTTAGATAAGAGAACCTATTTTATTAGAACTATCAGCAGATTTTTCAAAATGATTCTTTGTTCTCTCTTCTAACTTTATTGGGTTAAATAGAACAAGCACTCTTCCTTGCTTATTGCAAATGAAAGAAATAAGAAAAATCCTGAAGTCACACTCAGGTGTCCTCCAGTTTGTCTTGTTTCTCCCACTTTCTTCTTTGGGTCACAGGGTACCATGGGGCCATCCACACTGCCGACTTAAAATGCCAGATGAATATGAATGAATTCGAAAGTCATTTTTGGCAGAAGGGCATTTTTTAAGAGCACAACCAGGCAGACCAAGGACAAAACATAAGTTATCATTACAGGTTAGGAAAACAAATGTTTTTTTTTTAATCCCTTAAAAAGTGTTTTATGTCAATAGACTTAAATATGCGAAATGGTAAATTACATCTCCCAAACAACTCGTAGTATGTTGAGACGCATGCCAAATTGTCGATGCTATTCCCGCATATATTAAAAAACCATATATACACACAGAGATGTCAGTGAGGACTCTGTCACCTGAGTGACAAAATCCCAACTCAAACTCATTTAAGTAAACAAACAAAAGAGTGGAAGAAGAGTGTGTTTATTAGTTTAGGTAACTAGAAAGTACACAAGGAGACTGTTAGACACTACCAGATTTATGGGCTCAAAAAGGTATCATGACTCTCTTCTTCCATTTCTTGGCTCAATGTTATTTCCTGCTAGCTTCACTTTCAGAAAAGCTCTTACCCCATGGAGGTCCCTGTCAGACCCAGATTTATATTATATCTGTTCAGCACCTCCAATAAAAACAAGATGCTTTTTTCCTAATAGTTTCAGCAAATTCTCAGACCAATAGTGAATTACTTGCCCACTTCCTGAACCACACATTATGGCCAGAAGGGTAGAGTATGCTTATCAACCACACCTGAGCCATGTGCTCGCCTGGACTGAGAGTGAAGGAGGGCAGTCCCCCAGAGGAACACTGAGGTACTGTTACCAAGGAAAGTGGAAATGGATACCAGGCAGGGACAACAACAAATGGCCACAACACTACCCACACTAAAGTTACAGTAAACTATTAGTATCCTTAGTAGTACTACTTACACTTTTCATTCATTGGTGTCTTTGGGATCTAATTAAAACTAAAGATCTTTTCCTGTAGAAAAACACCTATGTGACTATGTCACGCAAGATGTTGCTTGCTATTTCAGATGGGTTCATGCATCCCTAGAGCCCAACCAATAACACAGAAACTAGAAATCTTTCTGAAGTAAAAGATGCTTTTTAAAGTATCCCGTCTTGTATCTAAGTCCCACAATTTTTGGTTTTTCTTTTCCTTCCAATGGCCTTTTTTTCCCCCAAGTAATTTTGTTTGTGAGGAATTCCTCTTACGCAGGTAATTGTTAGCCTTATTGTAGGACAAAGAAGGGAGCAGGCCTTCAGTTCTTGCTTTCAGATTTTAGAAAAGAGAGGGGTTTAAATGAAAACTCAGAAAAAAAAAAAGAGAAAATTACCACAATCATAATGTCCAACTTTTGTTGAACACTTTGCCCTGGAAGATAGAAGGAATTGTCATATTTCAAGACCAATAATTCTTATAAAAATGTATCATGTTCTGTAGCTATAGAGTAAGAGCAAAGTTAATGATAGGATGAGATAGTATCCTAAAAGTGAGTATTAACAAAAGACAAGATTAAAGATATGAATTTAAAAATATATAATATCAATTTCATATATGTACACAGAGAAATATATAGAAAGATGTGTACCAACCAGTGAAAACTGATCCTTTTTAAAGAGTTTAGGAGAAAGAATCAAAGGGACTTCTATTTCCTTCATTCTCATTTAGTTATATATGCCTTGTGCAATGAAAAAAACTGTATGGGCCGGGCGCGGTGGCTCAAGCCTGTAATCCCAGCACTTTGGGAGGCCGAGATGGGCGGATCACGAGGTCAGGAGATCGAGACCATCCTGGCTAACACGGTGAAACCCCGTCTCTACTAAGAAATACAAAAAATAGCCGGGCGAGGTGGCAGCGCCTGTAGTCCCAGCTACTCGGGAGGCTGAGGCAGGAGAATGGCGTGAGCCCGGGAGGCGGAGCTTGCAGTGAGCTGAGATCCGGCCACTGCACTCCAGCCTGGGCGACAGCGCAAGACTCCGTCTCAAAAAAAAAAAAAAAAGAAAAGAAAAAAACTGTATGATAGTAGTGAAAATGTTTAAAGTATGAGAATAAAGATTTCTGATATAAACAAAATGACAATTTGGTCCAGAATTTCTCTTCTCCTGGAAACTGTACTGAGTAACAAGGACTATGGAAACAACTTTTTGGTAAAACTTTATTATTATTATTATTGCTGCCCCAAATAGCAGAGATTAGGCAGAGTACAAAAGGAAGATGTTCTGGAAGCATCAGGGAACAGCCCAGCAAGGGATGAAGGAGCCCAAATTCACAGCAGATCCCAAAAAGCATAAACATACATGCACTGAAAATGAGAGGCATCCACTAAGAAGTGAAAACGAAAGAGAAGGCTGCTGTGAGATGAAACAGAGCTACGATCACGATATCAGGTTCAGAGAGGAAAAGAGAGCCTGCCAAGCATGCAGATATCATATTGAAGCAAAATGTCTCTAAGACAGCAAAAAAACAAGAACCATTACAACGCCTGGAATTTTATCTTGCCCTATTTCCTGCTCCTAACAAAAACATCCTTTAAATAAGTGGTCGAGGAAAATGTAACCCAATCATGTATAACATAATTAGTACAATGTGGTTTTGAAAACATTTTTAGAGCAGTAAAACTTAGAAACGGGTTAAAAAAAAACCACTCTTTAAAAAGATATTGCCATAGAGTAGATAAAATTCATAATTACAAAAAGTATCGTGACTTTTTAAAGTAATAAAAAATTACCTCCATAAAGCAAGACTACAAAATAAAAATATAAGAACAGAGAGAAGACTAAGCACCCAAGGGAGTATAAAATATCACTGACAGAACTTAGGAAATAAATACAAGAAAAAAATTACAGAAATGAATTTTTCTAAATGGAAGGAGCAAAGGGGGAAATGGAAAAAACCCAAAAAGAAATACTAAAGATAGAAATGCAATAAACTAACAAGACAGAAATTTTTTAAAAAATTAAAAAATTGTACAGAAAATAATGGTTATAAAAGACAAAATGTATCTAATTGATCTAGAAATCAAGGATATTCAATGTACACATAATTGGAATCTCCAAAGATGGGAATGTAAAACAGAGCAAGTATTCTGAAATGATCAGCAAATAAACTTTCCTGAAATAAATAAAGATTTGTATCTATACATTCAAAAGGCACATTTTGTATTAGGGAAATCAAAACAGAACAACCAATACTGAGACATAATCTTTTTTTTTTTTTTTTTTTTTAGATTCAAAATAGGCCTTTATTTGTTCATAAAGATGTCTGAATGCAAGATACCCATTTAAGAAGTACAGTGCTAGAAAGAAATTCTATTTAGGCTTGGGGGAAGAACTAAGAAAATATGTATGTATATTTTTTGAGACAAGATTTCACTCTGTTGCCCCAGCTGGAGGGCAGTGGCATGATCATGGCTTGTTGCAGCCTTGACCTCCCATGCTCAAATGGTTCTACCACTTTAGCCTCCAGAGTAACTGGAACTATGGGCGTGGGTCACTACCCCTGGCTATTTTTTTTGTATAGATGGGGTCTTGCTATGTTGCCTAGGCTGGTCTCGAACTCCTGAGACATAATCTTTTTTGTTGTTGTTGTTTATTTGAGACAGAGTTTCACTCTTGTTGTCCAGGCTGGAGTGCAATGGCGTGATCTCAGCTCACTGCAACCTCCACCTCCCGGGTTCAAGTGATTCTCCTGCCTTAGCCTCCCCAGTAGCTGGGATTACAAGCATGTGCCACCATGCCCGGCTAATTTTGTAATTTCTGTACAGACAGGGTTTCTCCATGTTGGTCAGGCTGATCTCGAACTCCCGACCCCAAGTGATCTGCCTGCCTCAGCCTCTGAAACTGCTGGGATTACAGGCGTGAGCCACTGTGCCCGGCAACATAATCTTTTTAACTCTCAGATATGAAGTACCATAACAGGGTACTTAGCCTATTATTAATAAAGATATCTATTTGTTTGCTACTCCATTTGAGCACTTTTCTAATAAAGTTATGGGAATTTTAAGATAAAAAAGTAATATTCTGCACAGCTAGGCAAAAAGATCACATCATTTATAAGGAGGGTTTGGTTTCATTTTGTTTTAGGTATGAAAATGTTTTTATAACCTCTTAAAAATAATAAAAATAGAGGAGAAGGTAGAAAATAGGTGAGGACAAGGAAATGTTATTTAATATTGACCAAGTGATGGAAGGATTAGCACTATAAAGGCAACAACAAAAACGATAAGGCTAAAGTGGAGGAAGGAGAGTACACAGAGAAAGAAGAGAACATCAACTAATCCTATCATGGATGATGGTAAGGAACAAAGAGGATGGGCATTATTAAATAAAGGGAACCTTTGTACAAGGGAGCCTTTGGATGAAGAAGTCTTTGTATGGGGTAATTACGTTTTTATATAATACAAGCAAGTTGTGCAAAATAGTTGCACAAAAATATAAACCTTCCCAAATATCACAAGAATTACAATGTTAAAATTAGCACAAAGATAATATAGTACAGAATAATATGACAGAACAGAGACAAGCATATCTTTTAGAGCCATCAATAAAATGAGCTAAACTTGAGTATTAAAAAAGAGTTTCTGATTGGATTACTAAGAAACTAATCTCTACCCTTCCTAAAAGAAACACACCAAAAACAAATGATTCAGAAAGCTGGGGATGAAAAGGTTGGGCAAAGGTATTCAGGCAAATAAAAAATACTTGCATATATATACAAAAGATCCAGGTTCACCTCCATTGACATAGAAATATATGAGTACATGAGATGGCAATACAAGGCAATTGTTTTACATTAAGAGCTATCTTAAGCCTGCTTACAGCTCCTGGTACCATCAGTGACTCCCAGTCCCTAGAGACTAAGCAGTAGAAAAGCAACGAAGGTAGAAGAAAGCCTTTCTGTTACTCTGGGCATTAACTAATCACAAGTCCCTCACCGAACTCATTTTTCACTAAACATGTAAGGAATCTAAACTGCTCTTTTCAAAGCAGCAGCTCACAGTGCAGAGGAGTCCACTACTTGCTCCTAACTGTCCATCACAACTCATTCTCAAAATGATACGACTTTCTCCATTACTTCGAAATAAGACATCTGCTAAAAGAACATTACATAGACAGCTTCACAATTGATATGTTTAACTCCAAGATGTCTCTTTTTAACTCTGAGATATTAAGTACCATAAGACGGTACTTAGCCTATTATTAATAAAGATATCTATTTATTTGCTACTCCATTTGAGTACTTTTCTCATTAAGCCTATAAGAATATGCATATAATGTTAAGCTAGAGAATAAAATATTATTCACTAATAGCCAAAGACAAACTTTGTATAATTCAAAGCCATTACCATCACTGCAAAAGATTATATAACTAATAAACATTCTCCCTTTATTTAATAGATATTAAATTAATTAAATAGAAATAAATTAAATAGAGGTAGGGATACCAAAAGAGATAGAGATAATTTGGAGACACACCATGCCATGTTGGTGAAAAAAATGTCAGTTTATTTTTAAAGTGATTTATGTCCTTCATTTTAAAAAACCAAATAGTTCATAATTATATTAATTAACAACAATATTTCCTCCCCCCCAGGCTACTTCTTTCCATTTCCCATTCATCATAAATCACTTCTGCTAACAGTTTGAAATACTTTGCTTTCCAGGTATTTCTATCCATATATAAATATACTGCACGAACACACATACACATCTACACACAAACATACACATACATAAACGTCTATTCATTGTTTTTTTTTTCTTTACAGAAATAAGATTGTACTCCTATAACCCTACACATAGTATCTAGCGAATTCACTTGTTAACAATATGTGACGGCCACCATATCATGTAAATACATGAAGACTTATTTCATCATTTTCAAGGCAGCACACTGTGGCCCTGCTGTTACTAGAACACACTGATGGACATTTGGGTAGTTTTCAGTGATTTAAAATGATGCAATGAGCATTTATGTACAGTGTCTTTGCGCAATTGAGGGAGAAGAGCTATGGACTATTTCCCAAAAGGAAATTATTATGTGCATTTACATTTTTGACAAATAGTGCCAAATTTGTCTCTAGTAAATTTCTCACCAACGGTGCAGGAATTTGGACCCACACACCAACATTTAACCTCTGTCATACTGATAGATGAAAAATAATCTGTTGTCCCTTTAATTCATTAAATGACCATCTTTTCATATTTTTCTCAGCCATCACAGTTTCTTTGCTGTTAATGTTGTTTATACCCTTTGCTCATCTTTTCTGTGAGGTTGCCGGCTCAATGCTTTTTACAAATAATTTGAGTATAAAAATTGGCCCTTTGCCTGAGGTATATTTTGCAAGTATTTTCCCATTTCCTGTTTGCTATTTGACTTTATTTATGATGTTAGTCCCCAAGTGCAACTTAAATTTTTTAAAATGTAATCAAATTATCTATCTTTTCCTATATGGCTGTTGAATTTCATGCTATGCACAGAAGCACTGCTCCAATTCCAAGAAGAGAAATAAATTCATCCACATTTTCTTCTAGTAGTGTGATACTTGCACTAAAAGTTTGATCCATCTGGAATTTATTTTGTTGTAAGGCATTATATAATAGGATTCCAGGCTAATTTTTTTCCATATGGCTAACCAATATGTCAAGGTATATTTAGGGCAATACATACCACATTTACTGGTCAAGTAATGTTTTATTACAAATACAGATAAAATTACCTTTATGCTTTCATGTATTAATTTTACTTATTAGTTAGTTAGTTAGTTTGTTTTCTTAGACAGGATCTCTCACTCTATTGCCCAGGCTGGAACGCAGTGGTGTGAACACGACTCACTGCAGCCAGCCTCCAACTCTTGAGCTAAAGTGATCCTCCCACCTCAGCTTCCTGAGTAGCTGGGATTACAAGTGTGTGCCACCATGCCTGGCAGAAACATTAACAGTACACTCTTGTTATTTCATAAGCTTTATGATTTTTTTTTAATAAATATATTCTGCAATTTACAAATAAACAAAATGCAATTGCTAGTTCTGTGTTACAGGAACATGAAAAAGGAATATCCCCTTAATTTCTTTTCAATGAAAGAATCCAGAAAAAAGAAAAAAATGAAAACAATTATACTGCACAAAAACATTTTTAAGTGACTCTTTTAGTAGAGCTTAAATTGGCTTTCAGGGTTTTATATCAGGTAAGATTGCTATGCCCTTTTGCTTCGTAAACAAACACTGCAACATTTCTTTCTTTTTTTTTGATAGGGAGTTTTGCGCTTGTCGCCCCAGGCTAGAATGCAATGGCACAACCTCGGCTCACTGCAACCTCCGCCTCCCGGGTTCAAGGGATTCTCCTGCCTTAGCCTACTGAGTAGCTGGGATTACAGGCACCCGCCACCATGCCGGATAATTTATTTTATTATATTATTATTATCTTTTTCGAGATGGAGTTTCATTCTGTCACCCAGGCTGGAGTGCAATGGCACAGTCTCAGCTCACTGCAACCTCCACCTCCCGTGTTCAAGTGATTCTCCTGCCTCAGCCTCCCAAGTAGCTGGGACTACACGTGCGTGCCACCAAACCTGGCTAATTTTTGTATTTTTAGTAGAGACGGAATTTCACCATGTTGGCCAGGCTGGTCTCGAACTCCTGACCTCAGGTGATCCGCCCGCCTCGGCCTCCCAAAGTGCTGAGATTACAGGCGTGAGCCACTGCGCCTGGCTCAACATTTCTATCAGTAGGAAACATGTTGGTGTTCTGTCCCAGCTAACTCAAATCATGAAAATAGTGCAAAGTATAAAATATCATATTATTCAAAATCTATTCAAATGGGCAGAAGGAAATAGATAAGGACTAACTGAAACAGGACATCTTGGGGGGAAAGTCAAGTTTATTGTAAAAATTGAACAATCGGTTAAAAAGCAACTGTGTCCCTTGATCTTAAAGGTGCTAATTTATCTCCTCCTGTCTGCAAACTTCTCCCATTATTCTTCTTCCAGACTGGCTGGATCTGCTCTCTAGGCTGACCCACGTCTGCTGTTGCCCAGTGCCTCCTTTCATCCTGGAGTGGCTGCCTTATCCCACACTTTCTTCTCACTTTTTCGTCATTGCAAAATTGGAATGACTGGTAGGCAAACAAGTGAAATTAATACCCATTATTCTTCCCCCCGCCAACTACCCATAACTCACATTGTCAGCAGCTTTTATAAAACACCACTCTTCAAAGAAGCAGCTGGCACCTTCCTCTATAATTTTTCTTACCTCCTACCTTTCCTAAAATCTTCCATGCATGTGACAAAGAATCATCTAAACAGGCAGCTCCTTCATTCCCTTTAAAGTAAAAATGAAGTTCTTACAAGAGTATACAAGATCCTAGTTAATATGTCACTTTCCCAACCCAAGCACACACACAACTCTTGGGCCTCATGCAATGACCATTTTCTGAATTGAGAATATTCAATTCTATTAGAGAAGGCAAAGAAATAAATTAAACTGATGCAAATCATTAGATGTGTTAAGCATAGATAATTAAATTATTTACCTGGGAGATATGTTAGACGGATAAAGTAAGTAGAGCATATATGTTTGAACCTAGTTAGGAAGGCAAGGAAGAACCAAGTAAATACTAAATATTCATAGCTGGGTGCAGTGGCTCACGCCTGTAATCCCAGCACTTTGGGAGGCCGAGGCGGGAGGATCATGAGGTCAGGAGATTGAGACCATCCTGGCTAACACGGTGAAACCCGTCTCTACTAAAAATACAAAAAATTAGCCGGGCGTGGTGGCGGGCGCCTGTAGTCCCAGCTACTCAGGAGGCTGAGGCAGGAGAATTGCGTGAACCCGGGAGGCAGAGCTTGCAGTGAGCCGGGATCACGCCACTGCCCTCCAGCCTGGGTGACACAGCAAGACTCCATCTCAAAAAAAAAAAAAAGTACTAAATATTCATGATACACCAAATATACATGAGAAACGTGAAGCACTGAATATTTATTGTATCCTAAATATAAATGAGGTCATGAAGCACTCACTATCCATGAAGTCTTATTTCAGCCACTCAGTGACACCCATGAAGGGCCTCAGCTGCCCTCTACCCTGGAGATGCAAATAAAGCCCTTAACTGCTC
This sequence comes from Papio anubis, assembly GCF_008728515.1. Taxonomy (NCBI): domain Eukaryota; kingdom Metazoa; phylum Chordata; class Mammalia; order Primates; family Cercopithecidae; genus Papio; species Papio anubis. Next base: position 117,427,740 of record NC_044980.1, read on the forward strand.
ATCAGGCTAATGCTAAAGCCCTTGGCCAGACTCTCCAATAGAGCAGGCATGTGCTCACTTCAGGCACCTTCCAATTTCCTCGTCCTCTATTTGGTCCCTCATAACCACATTACCAGACGGAAAGGCCGATGCAGCACAAAGAACGACAAGATATGTGATCATTGTGCAACCCTAAATTCAGGTCCTGTGGCCCTTCCATTTGCTTGTGCTCCCCAGCCTAGGTGCATTAATGTAGCACTTTTTTTTTTTTTTTTTTTTTTTTTTTTGAGACAGGGTCTGACTCTGTCGCCAAGGCTGGAGTATAGTGGTACAATCATAGCTCACTGCAGCCTCAAACTCCTGGCCTGAAACAATCCTCCTGCCTCAGCCTCCCAAGTAGCTAAGACTACAGATATGCACCTCCATACTCAGCTAATTTTTTAGTTTGTTTTTTTTTTTTTTTTTTTTTGTAGAGACAAGGTCTCATTACATTGCCCAGGCTGGTCTTGAACTCCTGGCCTCAAGTGATCCTTCCACCTCAGCCTCTTGTGTTACTGGGATTACACATAAGAGCCACCATGGCTGGCCTCCTCTCCATTTTATTCAACTTGCTTCTCACTGTATGCTTTAGTTTAAAATGCTTCAGCAAACTCTGATCTGTGCATTTTAAATCTGCCTTTCCCACAATTACAGGATAGCGTGTCTGACTGTGTAGCTGAAGGTAACTGTAGCCTCAAGGTTGTATCCACACAACACCTCATCTGCCATTCTGCCCCTCACCTGTACTCCAACCACAATGTTTCCCATGCTTTCCCTTAAACACTCCAGACACATTCTCACCTTAGGACCTTTGCACCTGCTCTTCCCCCTGCCTGAAACATTTCCTCAGACATCTGCATGACTTGCTCCTTTAGTGCCTTCAGATGTCTCTTCCCTGAATCTTCTACAGAAAATTACATCATTTTCCCAACAACAATTTCCAATTCTCTAACACCAACTGGGTGTCCTACAACCCAGTTCAATTTGGACATTACTTGGAGTGAGTGCAGATCCATAGAGTTAAGGATTCAGTCCCACAAGACTTCCTTCACTTCAGGTGCCAGCCACAAACAGGGTCCCCATACTACCTGCATTTCTGCCCAGCCAACTACAAATCATGATCCCCTTGTGGTTCAATAATTTGCAAAAATGGCTCACAGAACTCAGGAAAGAGTTACAATCTCAGTTTTACTATGAAGAATACAACACAGAACAGCCCAATAGAAGAGATATATAAGACAAGGTATGGAGACAGGGGTGGCACAGAGCTTCCACGCCCTCTCCAGGCATGCCACCACCCAGCACATGGGTTCAGCAGCCCAGTTCACCAGCTCCCTAAACCTCGTTGTTGAAGAGTTTTTATTGAAGCGTCATTATATAGCCATGGCTGATTCAATCACTAGCCATTGGTGACTGGACTCAATCTCCAGTCCTTCTTCCCCCAAAAAGTTCCAACCCTCTAATCACGAGGTTGGGTCCTCTGACGACCAGCCCCTTCCTGAAGCTACCCAAGGACCCGCCAAGGGAACTTCATTAGCATAAAGCCAGGTAAGGTCCAAAGGGGTTCATTATGAAAAGTAAAACCTTCTAGAGGTTGTGGGTGAGGGAGATTCTCAAAGAAAGGAGGCAGATCAATGGCATCTCTACTGTATCCTGCCATGACATTTGCTCACTCATTCATTTGACAATATTTAAGAGCCTATTTTAGGCAAAACAGTGTTCTGGGTGCTGGAGACAGAATAGTAGGAAAAAATGATTAGGTCCCTGGTCTTATGGAGTTTACATTCTAATGAGAGGAGAGGCCATAATCAGATATACAAACAAATATATAACATGTCATTTGGTGGTAAACACTATGGAAAAAGTAAAGTAGGACAAAAGAGGAAGTACTCAGGGAAAAGGGGGACATTTCTATTTTTGTGGTATAAAAAATAAGTGTGTGCGTGTGTATGTGTGTGTATACATATGTGTGTGTGTATATATACATATATATATAGTCTTTGTCTGCCACCCCACAATTGCTGGCACAGAGCTCCTAAAATCCTTGGAATCTCCTAAGTCACAGGAGTGTTGACAGTCCTATATAATTCCATACACTTCTCCCAAATCTGGCCCAGCCACATTTGGTTATTCCTTGGACAGAAATCCACTGCACTTGGCACAGGAATTTGGAGTGCAAACTGAAAGTCTAGGTCAGTTAAATGATGGTGAGAAATGAGCCCCCGTGAACTCCATAGCACTCCCAGGCCACGTTCAATGACAAGAACAGGGAAGTCACAAAGAGGTAGAAACAGTCTGTCAGCAGAAGCAGGAGAATGGGACAGAGACACCAAGAGAAGGAGAGGTAAGAGATGATGTGATATTCGAGGAATATTTAGGGATTTTCTAGACACCAACAATCACTATGACCTGCCAATTCCCTCCTATCCTTGGATAGTCTGAGACAGATTCTTATACGCTTTCAATAAACCTTCTTTTTAACTAAGCTGGTTTGCTTGATTGCTCCTGGTCATAAATGTTCCCTCGACAAAGGGCTTACATGAAAGTGGTGTGGGGAGTCAAAAGAAGCCAAAAGTAGGAGCCAGCTTAGCAACTGTTCCCACCCCATACTGCCCAGCCTCCACTCCCTCAGCAAGCTCATTCTATCCTGTGGCCCTGGGGCCTGGCCACTTCAATCCTTTTTTCTTGAGAATCTGCAATTTGAACTGGGAGATGACAGACAGTATTGCCAGTCAGGCGAGGTCATGTGTTTGGAGAATCAGAGAGAGCCAGTGTGCAGAGACAGGAATGGGGCAGAGGAGGAGTAACAAAAAAAAAAAAAGCAGACAAAACAAGCCATGATGTGTGTGAGAGAGAAGCTTCCATGGTGCCTAGATCTCCTCAGTCCCACCCAGCGCCAGCCCCTAGGAAGCTTGGACACAGCTGTCACCCTTGCCCCTGTAAGAACCCCTCTGCTCTTACATTAAATCTGCCTACTTTGCTTATGTTTGCTTGAATAGATTTCTGTGATTTATACCTTAAACGTCCTTGTCCAAGGCACAGTGGCCCTGGAAAGCAGGGGAGCCCTGCCAAGCATTCAGAGGGAGGCTTCTAGGCCTGCGGAGTTGCTGACATGGAGTGGGACAAGATTAGAGATTCTCGGCCTCCCAGGAGGATATCACATTCACGTTAGGTACCAATTCATCAATTTCCACCGCCGGATGATAACAAGGGAGTCCCTCCTCTAGCTCACCTGGGAAGGCCGCTTGTTCACCTACCGTAGCACACCGCATCCACTGGAATCAGTCACAGGAATGTCCCTGGGCCCCATAGGCTTCCAGAAACTACACTGCCACAGCGTGAGGACTGTCAAGCTGGAAGCCATTTAGAGGCTGGCTGCTCACAGGTACCGGGCGAGCTCGGTGTTGGCTCTCTCTGCTTCTGACTCCTCAACTCCCTGCCAGTGCCTGACAGGGGTGGAGTGACTCACAGCATCTCCCTACCTCTGGGCACATCTGTGGCTCCCCAGTGTCCCGTTATGACCCAGCCCACAGCACTGCAGGGTCAGAGGCTTCCTCGGCTGTCTGCTGGGGCCTCTCCATGAGTCATCCCTGCTTCCGCCCTCAGCGGAGGCAGCCCTGACTGCGGGACGGTCTGGTCACCAAGCTGTTGTCATAAAATCCACCTTTTATGGTCTGCCTCCCAGTATCTTACCACTGAGGGGATGGTGGGGGCTGGCGGTGGCAGACACATGGGCACCTGGGGGTTTCTGAGGCTGAGCACAGCAGGCTCCCAGGTTTATGAGCTTTCGAGGCAGAGTCTCACGGTGAGTGCTTGTCTTCATGGCAGACCTTCTTGGCCAGCACTAGGTCTGCAGAGTTCAGCTTTGCTCAGCTTTACGGAGACACCTATGTGCTCATCCAGAGGTGGGAGGGGGCTGCCCCACTCTGTCTATAAGTGGGAGAAGGCAGGGCCTGGGCATCCTGTCCCCAGGACACAGGACCTGGGCACCCAGTCCCTAGCCCCCTCACAGGTACTGAGGAAATACTTCCTGAATGAATTCTGCCTCATGTCCTGCTCACCCACTTTCAAAATTCCTTCTTTTGAAGGAATTAATCCCACCCCAAGGGTTTGCAGTCACTAGATATGCTGGGGGGGTCACTCCCCACCACTCACCCAATCAGGGACAAATTCAGGTTGGTAGAGGGGCAGGAAAATGAGGCTACCAGCTGCGTCATGGAAGAGAAAGAAAAGAAAGACGGCAGGTTTCTGAATCTCTTCATGTTCTTTTGGAACAGTGCGTTCAGTGCAGCCCCGTGCCCGCTATCCTAATTCTGCCTCATCACCAGATTCTCTAAGGAAAAATCAGTTATAGCGGAGGGTCTCTGTGAGTTCTGCTGGAGTGCAAACAACTGTCTGCCTCCCATACACACTCATCCCAGACTTACACCTCAGGAGAACCCAGAGGACACTAGGAGAATCTACCACGGTTCACTAGCCTCAAGGAAAGGTTCATGCCTCAGAAAACAAAATATTCATCCGCCTCTTCATTCTCTCCAACAGAATCCTAGTTCTTAAGCCATGAGCCACTCTTCCCATACATGACTCAGGGGCAGATTCTCATCCGTCTTAGCCTGAGGAACTCATGGCAATCCCATTCTCTTGTGGTGATGTTTCAGGAGTGAGCATGTGTCCTGGTTCTGGCCAAGGATACGGGAGGGATGCCTGCCAGAGGCGTCTGAGGAAGGTTTCTTCCCTCCTAAGAGACACAGGAAGACACAGTTCTCTCCCCTGGACACTGATGTCTCCAGACAGAGATCTGGAACTCCTTTGGCCCTAACACAGGGGACAAGGCCAGGAAGACTGAGCAAAGAGTATCACAGAGCAGAGTCAGCAGCATGAAGGATAATGTCTGGAGATCACCCTGCTCTTGGCTTCGTGTTAGGGGAAAGAACACATTTCCTTGTAGTTGGTGGCAGTTTCAGTCATGGTTTCCGTTACAGGCAGCTGAAAACATCCAGCTGTACAGCAGCCTTGCTAGAGACAGTCTCCCTCTCCATGGTTATTACGCTGAAAGGTCATCCCCACTAGGCTAGGGATTCCACTCCCCTTCCCCCATCCTGGAAAATTCCAGTCTGGTCTAGGAGGATAGGTTGGGTGGCTGGACCACCTTCTCTGGAGAGTGATGAGGAAGATGGAACTACTTCCTCTTTCAGACCTGTAGTTAGTTCAGTGACCTCCAGTGATTAAACGGGGGCCAGGATGCCTTCATTCACTGGCCCCTGCCACCCTTATTAGGAAGAATTTTTCAATTTCTGTGTTTTGCCCCAATACATACTATTTAGAGCAAAGTCCTCACAAAAGCCAAGAAAAATCTAGGCATTCATTTTTTGAGGTTCTCACCATATGGAAATAAAGAAGCAATTTCAATATAATACTGCAGAAATTATAATTTAAATGTTTACATCTTGCAAGTAGTTTCACATATTCTCTTGTCCCCCAGTACACACAAAATACACTGGAGAAGGATCTGGTTAGGGGAAGATGTTTAAAGAGTTACAGCTGAGGTTTGAACATCCTTCTTTCTAATATTTTCAAAAATCCCCCGAGACAGTAAGAATGACATCATTTGTAGATAATTACAAGTACAAATTTGGGGCCCTTTGTCAGAACGTTGGAATGACCCTTTGTAGGAGCCCATGATAGTCTCTGCCAGAATCACAAAAGTATCAGCCTTCCCACCAGCCTCTGACACCCAAGCACCAGTTCCCATGAAGCCCAGCTCCTGTATTCTGAGCTTCTAGTCATCAGATACATATGGTAGAGTATTGAAAAAGCAAGGGCCACCATGACAATGAGAAAACAAAAAAAGGTAACCCTTTCAGCAACTTCTGCCAGCAATGCACTGAAGAGCCACTAGGCTCTCAGGATCCTGGGCCTCAAATGTGGAGTTTAACAAGGGTCTGACACCTGGCTCCAGCAGAGGCTGCACAGGGGCTTTGTCTCATAGCAGCCTGGAGAGACACACCGTTATTTGCCCCTCTGAAATAAGCACTTTAGCAAAGGAAAATCTTGTCGATTCCCTAGGGAGTGTATTATCCCTTCTCTGAAGCAGTATAGCATAGTGGTTACGGTCCTGTCACTCACATAGTGGTGTGAACTTGGGCAAATTACTTTAGCTTGGTGCCTCAGTTCTTCCAGCTCTAAAATGGGAATAGTATTTGGGTGGCTATGAGAACTAAATGAGTTGTCACATGTGAACTGCAAAGCAAATATACTATAATTTTGATGATGGTCATTATACCAGTTGTAATATTTTATATTATACAGTAGAACTATTATACTATTATTATTGTGTTAATAATACTGCCCAGGCAGAAAGGAATTTGTGTTGGGTGGTGTGGCAGGCAGAGTGGTAGCCCCCAAAGATGTCCATGTCCTAATCCCCAGAATCTGTGATTCTGTTGTTATATGGCAAAGTGGAATTAAGATTGTAGATGGAAATAAAATTGCTAATTGGGTGACGTTGAGACAAGGAGATGATACTGGATGATCTGGATGGACTCTATCTAACCAAAGATCATTATAAGAGGGTGGCAGGAGAGCCAAAGAAGACGTGATGATAGTATGAAAGTAAAAGAGAAAAAAATAACACTTCCATAAATCAGTAGAAATTTGGGTCAATAAGTAACAATTCTCATTCCCCAACTTTTCTGACTAAAGAAATCACGGTTGGTTGAAACACTGAAGGTAAATAAATAACTTCCAAAGTTTCCAATAGTTGAAAGGAGGAATAGTGCCATGTTAAGTCTCCTTGCCTGAAATTGGGGGGTGTGAGGGTGACACCCTTGAAAGTTCTAGGGGTCATGATTTAGTTCCATAAGAATTTAGTTTCTTGCAGAGGTGGCCAACAGCCTTCGTGTTGCATGTCAACTTTGGTCTGTTTTTTAGGGGCTACTGGGAAAGCTGTACTGAGGAAGTTAAGAGGTCTCACACACATTCAGGTGGAGAGAACACTGCAATGATTAGCCACGTCTGTTATGGACACAGGAAAGAAGCTTTGTTCCATTGTACTACTTGCCATTCCAGGTATTACCGACAGGGACATGACAACAGCTGGCCAAGGGTCAGGCCAGTCTGATCAGACCTAAACCTAGACTTGTCCATGGGTGTTATCGTGCCATGTGCTCTTGATAGCCCTGGACACTTTAACTTTCTCCATATTGCAGATTTTGATGTTTCCTTTCATTTTATTTTCAAATGTCTAAGTGGAAAAAAAAAAAAAAAAAAAAAACTTCACTGAAATGTATAGTGTATGTGAGAATCTCTCAAAGTTTGTTCCTGTATATGAAAGAAACGCCTCTACCTGTGTGAAGAAAATCTGAGTTCCATTCCAGCAGCTCAATTAAGATTTATCCATTTTTTCCAGGTTTTCCACAGACAGTCTTCATTCCAGAAAAAATAATATGTATTTTTAGTGGGCTAGCGTTGCTAATTGACATGCTGTGAAATGAATCTGGCCCTCAGATGTGGTTTTAAAATTGAATTCATCTTCAACCTAAAAGAACTACTGATTATGATGTTAAAATCTGGGTCATCCAATTCTTTTTAACGAGGTGGAGGTCTGGTCCAACTTTATCCACATTGGTCGAATGAGTATCCCCATTCTATTTACATTCTAGTTACAAGGAACCATCGATGGTTTTCCTATCTCTAAAAGCAACAAAGAACAATAGAACTCAGCACTCTACCTGTGGGGCAGGGCCTAGGCATGAGTTCTAAATTTCATACGACCTGTTGGTTGTCACGATTTGTTGGGGAGGTTGCTACTAGCATCTCCAGAGTAGAGGTCAGGGGTACTGCTAAATATACTACAATGCACAGAACAGTAAAGAATTATCTGGTCTCCTATGTCAATAGTGCCAAGGTTGAGAACTCACCCCTTGCTTAAAAGAGTGATTTTGTCAAGAAAAATGAAAAGTCAGACTGGGGGCTTTGCTTTGTTTTCTCTTCTAAAGTTAACTGAAAGTAAACAACATTTATGACTCAGGCTACTGCAAGAAGCAGGGAATGGATGACTGTGGTTAGTGACAAAAACAATAATAAATGGCTTTGTCTGTCTTGTCTCTTTTTCAGAGTCAGGGAAGGAATGAAATGACCAGTAATTATCATTTAAACTGCTGTTTTTATCCTGCATCAATCAGAGCCATTCATTCTGGTTACTCACAGACCCTTGGGCTGAAACCACACTAAATCAGGGTCACAGCCAGTGTGAATGTATAAGGCCACACTTTTTACTCTGCAAGTGTTAATGACCTGGGCTGAACAGCAATGGCAAGTTTCCATGAAAAAGCCATCTGAGATTGTAATCTAGGAATGAATGGTTCTATACGGAGCCTATTACCTGGTTTTTAATATTCTGTATTCAACGGGACCACAGCTGTAAACAACTCTTCACTCCCATTTCTCCATGAAGTTAATTTGCACTGTGTCAGCACTGCAGGCTTTTTGCATATGTTCAGGACAAGCTGATATGAGCAGGCCTGGAATGAGTAATGTTTAGTAAAATCAATAAACCCTATTATTAGTCACTAAAGGGACTGATTTTATGTCTATAAAAGTAAAACAATTAGAACGTATTAATGGCAGATTCATCATAGTAATATAATGGAGCCAAGTATGCTTGTCTTTTGGGACTCTTTAATTTACCATTCGGTACTGACTATATACTCAGCCAGAGAAATGGCACACATAATATAAATAAGCCCTGGCCTTTGGCAATTCATATTGCCATCAGTAAAGACAACACTGTAACAGTAAGAGGAAGAAACAAAACTTCATTTAGTGATTAATGTAAACCAGTCATGAATAATGTTCCAGTAAAAGCCTAGGGGAAGAGCCTATTCAAATTGCAATGTGCTTTTGGTCATATATCTCTTTGTATTTATCAGCATTCCTGTTTATTACAGTAGCAGAGTTAAACATGGTCCAATGCAGCTATTTATAACCTATTTACTTAACCACCTAATTAGAAGTGATTTTAAAAAGCCTGGTATGTAATAAACATACATCTAGTCATTTTGCAACTGAAAGGGAAGATTGACTTCCATATATATTATTAAGAGCAAGAAAATCATCAGGAGTCCAGAGTATCACCCAGCTACCAACAAGAACATGAAAATTCAGCGGGTGAAGATATAAGTTGACCTTAGTTCTGCTTCTGTGCTTTGACAGTTAAGGGGTTGGTCAAGAACTGAATCAGCATGTAGGCAACCAACAGATGCCAACTATATTCTGAACAGAGAAAACATACTTGCTTAACTGGTATAAGAAAATTACCTCAAGTCTTCAAGGAGAATCAAGATGTCGTATAAAAATGAGAAAGCTTTGATAGCTTAAAAATGATGAAAAATATGTGAAATACTCTTATGTGTAGGATTAAACACCATAAACAATGTTCTTATAAATGACAACTTGGATGAAATTCAAAAGAAAAACTGAGAACTAACAGAAAAGTATCTTCCTCCTGAACTCCATTAAGAACATAGACTAGACATGTAAGTCAAGCAGCAAAGGCAACACGTTAAGGTGGTCTTTCAAAATCAAGGGAAACATTTCTTTTTGATTGCAAAATTCTATTCATTTGCGACGCAAAGGCCTCTAGGTAGAACTAACCAAATTACACCAAGACAAATTCTGTCAGCTTAAAGAACTTTTTAGTAAACCACGTGGTAGCACTGTCATTAGCAATTACAGTAAAATAATAAAAACTTACAGCTGGAATGAAGCACTGAAATCAACCAGTCCAAACATACAACGCACACTCCCACCTTGGGGCTTCAGTACTTGCTTTTCCACGTCACTGCAGTGATGTTCCCCCAGATGTCTGCATGGATCCCTCCCTCATCTCTTTAGTGGCCACTCTGTTTACAGTTACAAACTCCAGCACACATTCACTATGCCCCACTCCCATGCTTCGTTTCTCTTCATTGCATTCATCAACCATCTAACATGCTTTATATACCAGATATTTTATGATATGTTTATCCCACCACCAAAAAATGAAAGCTCCATGAAGACAGGAATTTGTGTCTGCTTTATTTACTGCAGTATGCCAGAACCCGGGGCAGTGCTTGGGATAAAGCAGGCACTCAGTAAGTGTTTATTCAAAGCAAAGAAGGGAGAGAAGAGGCAGTTAAAATTTGGCATAAAATATTCTAGTAAATCAATGTAATGACAGCTAACTAACTAAATGACTTTTTACATATTTTCCGTATTATCCACATGTCATAACATTTGCATCTTTGAAGTATCATTCCATACCACAGAAACCTGTATCTACTAATTTCCAGTGATATCGTACTCCATGTTTAGGGTAAATACCCTGTAAATGGGAATACATTCACCAAATTAAATACACTATTTGGTTGTTATACTTATGTATCCTATAAGAAAAGTTAATATCTGTTTACTGTATCTTATGCATTGGATATTAATAATATTAAGAAACCCTTTCTTGAAAATTAGAATGACTATCAGGCAGAAAATAACATGAGACAGACAAGAAGCCATTATTTAAAAAAAAAAAACTTTTTAATTCTGATTGCCAAATTATTTAAGGCAGGTATAAAAAAGGAAAGCATTCAATATACATTTTACATAAAATAAACTAGATTACAGCATAAAACAAGTAACCAGGCAATGGCGTTAAAGTCTCTCTCCTCTAAAACTGGATAATTGTAAACATTAAAAAAAAAAAAAAAAAAAAAGACTGTAGAACTATTCAAGTAATAGAACAATCACAGATGTCTCTGGTACGCAGGCTATTGGGTTATTTGCCATTCAAGATTATCAAAAAATGACACCTCATTATTCACAGATGCTCATTATTTCCCCATTTTAATCTTTACATTATGTACAACACAGTTTTTGTGGTACTGGCAACCCCATGCCTTCCAAAAGTACTTTTTCCACAATACACAAGTACAAACAGTGACTACAGGAACATTTTACACTGATGCGTCTTTAACAGGAGCCACCAAATAGACATCTAAATTGTACCAAAGTGTCATCATCACAGTTAGCCTTTCTGAGGGGCTTATGGGAAATATGTGAAGGATATGCAAGGTTCAGGCACACTGATACATAACATTATTTATTTACAATTTTAAAGGAAAAGGAAAAGAAAGTAAGTAGCCTTTTGTGGCTAACACTTTTCAACATGACAAATACATTTTTAATTTCCTTTACTGAGTGGTTTGCGACGTGGCAGCAGACCCTGTGTGTGCGAGCCTGGTTACTGATACAAAAAGTAAAGAATATATTTATATTTTTATATATATATATATGTATATATACAGATATGTATACGTATATATATATAAAACAGAAGTTTAATTACAGCAACATTTGTTACTCTGTGATAAAATCTGTAATTTACAAAAATGAAATGACTGGTTTTTGCCTGCCATTAAGGCATTTCAAATTAACACCATGGAACTGATGTCTGTATAAAGCGCTTCCCCATGTGATCCAGTCACATGACAATGTACATTTCCAATCTTGTTATTCTCTGCAAAAGAAAAGCAAACCTTAGCACACGATTCTATCAACACTTTGTTTGTTTGTTTGTTTGTTTTTTGAGTCGGAGTTTGCTCTTGTTGCCCAGGCTGGAGTGCAATGGCTCGATCTCGGCTCACGGCAACCTCCGCCTCCTGGGTTCAAGCGATTCTCCTGCCTCAGCCTCCCAAGTGGCTGGGATTACAGGCATGTGCCACCACGCCTGGCTAATTTTGTGTTTTTAGTAGAGAGGGGGTTTCTCCATGTTGGCCAGGCTGGTCTCGAGCTCCCGACCTCAGGTGATCCGCCCGCCTCGGCCTCCCAAAGTGCTGGAATTACAGGCATGAGCCACCGTGCCCAGCCAACGGTTTTTTTTTTTTTTTTTAATTTTGAGACAGAGTCTCACTCCATCACCCAGGCTGGAGTGCAATGGTGCAATCTCGGCTCACTGCAACCTCCGCCTCCTGGGTTCCAGCAATTCTCATGCCTCAGCCTCCCTAGTAGCTGGAATTACAGGCACACGCCACCACGCCCAGCTAATTTTTGTATTTTTAGTAGAGACGGGGTTTCACCATGTTGGCCAGGCTGGTCTGGAACTCCTGACCTCAGGTGATCCACCCGCCTTAGCCTCCCAAAGTGCTGGGACTACAGGCATGGGTCATCACGCCCAGCCTCTGTCAACATTTGTGACTGTAAGCCTGAAAACCATAAGACTAATAAGACTTATTTTAATTTCATTCAAATGTAGAATTCAATTCCAGAGAAAGTGAATAAACACAAAGTAATGATATGCATTGTGAAAAATATTAATTTTATAATACTAATAATTTAATTCCTTTAAATCATTTTCCTTCTTAAAACTTAGGGAATAATTTAAAATATCAAAGAACAAACATTACCTTTAGTATTATGAAAATAAATGTCTCCATTTGCGACTTTATCTTTAAACATAATAAAACAAAGGGAGTCATGGTGAATTATTTTAGCAATGTTGTAAGGATAACCCAAGAAAATTTCAACTGCCTAAAAAACTAATCAGTTAATTACTAATCTACGTAACCCTTACAGAATGGGGTTCGTGGAATTTAAGTTGCATGTGAAGCAACTTACACTGGCATAAACAAACACATTCATTACAAGGATATAAAACCCAAGGAGTTCAGTTTTTGGTCTAAAAATCCTGTACTTGCTTCCTCCCAACCATTAAGATATTTCTATCTAGAACTAATTAAAAATGTAGAGGATATTTACCTTCTTTGTCCAGGAAACATTCCAGATGCAGATGCCTGGGCAGCCACCTGCTGTGAGGCAACAAGGGCAGCAGAGGTCAAGCCTAATGGGGAAAAAAATGTAGAGTGTCTGTGATCTTTAGAAGGATAAGAGTAGATACAGGCCCGGTGGGGAAGGGCCACAGACCCAGTAGCAGCACGGTGTCCTCTCCTGAACACACACATGAACTCTTTCATGCAGCAAGGACACGGTACAAACCATGTGGTCTATCCGCTATCTATCCTTTCTTGAATACTCTGCAGTTTTCTTAATAGCTATTCGAAGGAGATACAGCATTCCATCTCTCCAGCTCTGCATGGTGCTAAATGGTTTGCATGCATTCCTGAATAGGAAGCTCAAGAGAAATAATAGATGCCAGGTAACAACAGGAATCAAAAGTCACAGTGAATTACAGAAGCGGCATGCTATTTGCCTAGAATACAATACTTCCATAATAATTGTTATCACTTTAACATTTTCCCCAGTGACTGAACACAATGCGTCCCATAAGATACACAGAATCAGTAAATCAAACTTAGAAATGCTCTTCACTTTCACCCTGCAAGATGAAGGTAGCAGTCAGAGACTTAATAGCTCCAAATGGCATGATGTTGCCTAACAGAGAATTCTTTTAAATTCTATAGAAGACAGTCCTGGGGAAAAATAGAGTAAACAAATGCAAACCTAGGGAAGATAACTGTCTCTTTCTATGTCTTTTATTTGGATATATTTTCTTTTCCCAGAGGTAACTTAAGACAGTACAATAACAATAATATTATCTTAAAAGAGATAATTATTTTCTTCTCATCTATACTTTATTTACATATAGGTATAATGTGTTAGACTAGAAATAAAACCTTTCTCTTCCAAGTACTTACCACACTCAATACAAATTGTTTAAGAAATAGAAAAGCTCTCTTTAAACACTATTAGTTGACACCAACTAAAAAGACTTGAATAAATAAAAATGACCCCTTCACATTTGTATATCACTTCTCAGTTTTGGAAACACTTTCAAACATATTATCTTACTTTCTATTCACACAGCAGCATAAGAGGCAACTTGGCAAGTGCAATAGACTAACTTATGTCTCCTCAAAATGTTGAAGCTCTAATCCACAGTGTGATTAGATTCGGAGATGGGGCTTATAAGGGGGTAATTAAGGTTAAATGAGGTCATATGGGTGGGACCCTAATAGGGCAGGATTAGTGTCCTTATAAGAAAGCACACGAGGGCTCCCCCTGCCTCTTCCCCACCCACCAGCTCATGCACAAAGAAGAGGTCATATGAGCACACAGCAGGACAGCAGCTGCACACAAACCAGGAAGACAGGCCTCAGCAGAGGCTGGCTGTGCTGGAACCCTGATCTTGAACTTCCAGCCTCCAGAACTGTGAGAAAATAAATTCCTGTTGTTTAAAGCCATGCAATCTGGGGTATTCTAGCAAATTGTAAAGATGGTGCCATCACCCAGCCCCTATGAGATGACAAAGATGGGACAAATAATACATGCTCAACTAATGAACCACAAGGTGAAGATTCCCTGATATCAATCCTATGGCTTAAAACATGTTTCTCTTTCTCAATTCTCCCATTTAGTGAAGTCGCAGCAGTGAAGGGCTGTGAAGAACCCTTGAATGAGGTTATCAAAGTGTTAAACCTGATCACATTACTCCCATGATTTCCATGGGAAAAGAGCAACTTAAAAGGCATGCAGAAATCAGAACAAGTAATTTCACCAAAGCCTCCCACCATCCCTCCCTTTTTCTACAATTTCCCTGAAGTAGATATCTGATCTTCTGATTGTTATATTCAGTGCCCCAGACACTGGCCACCACCCTCAGTCTGTGAGATAACAGTAAGCCACCGATAACATCAACTGGTGACAATTATTAAGTGGTAGCCATTTCATGTCTCAATAGAATACAAAGATGAGGGAATAGCCTTAGCTGTGTCACTAGGAAATAAGTGTTAAAAACCCTCCTGAGAGCTAATGTGAACTCAAAGCTCAATATTTTTAAGATGTGAAATGCAATTTTAGCAACTGTTTTCCAAAGCAGAATGGACAAAGACACAATAATGACAGAGCTGCTGACCTTGAAAAGGGTCATATTGACCCGGGATTAGCGGGTAACCCATGCCAACGTGGGTGTGGTGATGCGTGTGCAGGTGCCGCTGGCCGAAGGGGGAGTGGCGATCCCTTTCCCTTTCCGCCTCCCGTTCCCGCTCAGCTGTAGCCTTTTCCACAGGCTGCAACAAAAAAGAGAAATTTTCCCCCTTCACGCTCTGAAAATCAACTTATAAGAGTACTAAACCACCTTTGTCCCTTTGACAATATTGTGTTAATGTTTAAAAAGTAAATATAAAGATACAATCTTTAGTAACTAAAGAGAATTTCAAAAAAACATGCATTAGTTTCCGTTGGAATTAAGCCAACACAAAAAGAACTGCTCCACCCAAAATAAACCGAGTGACACCAATGTTTTCCTGAAATGACGGAAATAAGAGGACTTCTCTCTATATTCATTCATAATTGCAGGTTAAGAATGTACCCAATTGCTTCCCATAAACAACTTTTAGAAAATAAGTAGTTTTGGAGATATCTTTAAGGTCAAGTTTTCTAATTACACTTGTATTTTATGGAGAGAACCTATCTCACAATTTTAAACGTGTCTGTATACATTTTGTTCTACTGAAAAAACATGCCCTAAAGTTATATGCCAATATAAAGCACAAGAAATCACTGTCCTACACCCACATTTTGAAGCTCTCAATTTTTGAACTCTCACAGAGAAGCTCCCATCTCCCCAAACCATAGTCTGGGGTAATGATGGTTTATTTCCTATGACTTTCTACCTTTAGAACCTAACCACCCTTTAACTAAAGTTATCCTTCTCACTTAAAAGAAATCCTTGTACTAACAAGAAGGTCTCAGAAAGATTCCGAAATCACCTTTTCTAGTTTCTCTATAGAGTTTCTGGTAGACTCATACACATTGCAGATACTATTATTTTAATTTACTTTAAACTCTTTCCTAGCCAAGCACTATCCTATTTTTGTTTAGTCTCTCTTCACAACAGTCTCTAGGACTACAGCAGTCACCTTTTTTGGGGAACAGTCATCTTTCACAGACAAATATTTGTATTATTCAGCAGAGTTAAAGGGACATGACAAAGAGTTAAGGCCAGAAAACAGCAGACACAGCTCTCACCCCTAAGCCACATGACTTACTCTTGGAAATGAGCCTCACACTGTGCAAGGCTCAAATCTGTGCCTTATTACATGTCATGGGCACTCAGCTTTGCTCGTGATGAACCTCCAACCATGAACACTGGTGATGTGAATATGGAGGGTCAATTCAAGTAGGAGAAACCTCAAATCTCTCCAGAAGTCAAGCTAACAACAAAGACAAGCGATGCAGGTTGGGGAGCTTCTATTTACATCCATGCACATTGATGAGGAGCAGGACAGACTGCCCAGATGGGGCTACTGGCTCCCATCAGTTACTGCCATGTGATTTTGAACAAGATTTTCTATTGTCTTTTTTTTTTTTTTTTTGAGACAGAGCCTTGCTCTGTCACCCAGGCTAGAGTGCAGTGGCACAATCTCTGCTTACTGCAACCTCCGCCTCCCGGGCTCAAGTGAGTCTCCTGCCTCAGCCTCCTGAGTACCTTCGATTAGAGGTGCCCACCACCACCAGGCTACTTTTTGTATTTTTAGTAGAGATGGAGTTTCACCATATTGGCCAGGCTGGTCTCGAATTCCTGACCTCAAGTGATCTGCCCGCCTCGGCCTCCCAAAGTGCTGGGATTACAGGCGGTAGCTCACTCCCAGCCCAGATTTTCTATTGTCTTAAGAGAAAGAGGTCATCTGAATTTGTATGTAAAATATCTGATTTTTAAAAGCTGTCCCGCAAGAAAACACTTTTTGAAAAGCTTGATTTGCCCAAAAGGTCAACAGTTTGTAGCCTCTGACCTGCTTACTTACAAAAATTATATAAAATAGACTCCTCTGTTACCTAATTCCTCAATGCCTTATCAAACACATTTTACACCAAAAGTTGGTTCCTATGAATTTAAATTCCCACCTAACAACCATCCTCCTGGGTAAGCAAGGGATACTAGATTTCGCAACAGAAAAGCTAGCTACTGCCATACATGCTTTAACAATTTTCTCTCATGTGTGAAAGCATCTTACTTTTGAACGCTCCATTCTTTATGTATTAGGATAAAACAGCATCCTGAAATCACAGCTGGGTTCCGAAACCATTTATATTTCAAGACTGTTCTGTAGCTTGTTCCCCTTTCTCCCCAAAACACAGTACTTTTAAATAACAACAAAAGGAGGCTTACAGCAGGAGACTTGCTGCGGTATTGGTTAGCATGCTGCTGGAGCAAATCCAGTGCTTTAGATTCAGTGGTTGTTTTCGTGTTGATGCTAGGGCTGGTATTGACTTTCTCTGTCTCTTCTCTCCCTGACATCTTCCCATAAACAGGATAATGAAATCCTGGAGAGAGATAGGCCCCTGCAGATAAAAAACAAATGCCACATCAAGTTACAGGCTATATCTTTAAAAAAAAAAATAACTTGGGTTACATGAATTTGGAATAAGAGTCAAAGAGATCTTAAAATAGGGGGTTACATTAACAATGGGCTACATCATCATTAAATTGTATCTAGCTTCTGCAGTTTTCTTCTCCCAGTTAATTCATCCTGATGAAGGGAGGTTATAAACAGAATTGAGCTTACAGCCATTTCATACATTTACGTGTCTGCTTAAGTGAAAGGAATAGTAACTATAATGATTATGACAGTAAGTGCTTAGAATATTTTTATAGGCAATAAAGTATCTGTCAGCCTAACAGCTATAGCAGACCATCAGAGACTATGGAAACTATAGCTAAGGATTCCTGACATTTCATTTAAAAAACTTATATTAAATCAGTTTTATCTTTGGGACTTTAAACAGCATAAAAACAAGCAAAACAAATGTCACTCTTGAAGCTTCTAATTTGAGTTTTTAACAGCTAATATTTGAACATCGCCTCTTCCCTCCAATATAGTCAGAACCGACAACACGTACCAGGATAACTGTGCATTAGGACGGGAGAAACAGCCCGGTATGCAGGATGGCTGGGGTCGTACATCTGTGGGTAAGGATAAGCATGCAAGTACTGTATGTATGACTGATGCTGACTCATGGGTGAAGAGACAGCCACTCTTGTTCCCCGAGAGTCCTTCCAGTTCACAGGAGTCTTTCGATCATCATTTTTCAGCTTGCTCTCCTCCATTGATTGAGAATCAGGACGCTTGGCCTCTTTGGGCTCCTCTTTAATGCTCGTTAATGATACAGGAAGGCTGGGCACACCACTCTCTTTATTAGGAGTTTTCCTTGGACTATCCTCTTTTAATTTCTTCTCTCTATCAAGTTCTTCTGACTTTTGCTGATCCAGATATTTGGGCTGGTATACATAATGATGCCATGTTCTTGAATCTGGATCCTGATTTTTTTTTTTTTAAAGAAAAAAACCCAACAGATTTGTTTTAAAATTTCAATTTTAAAGAAAGCTTGTTAATAATCATGACAGGACTAGTACTCTTAATTTTAATACTAAGTTGACATTTATTTCTGTGCTAGACACTGTGCTAATTGTTTTACCTCCTTCTCTTACAAAGTAATAATGTCCCAGATAGGCGTTATTATTGATCCCTTGTACAGAAGACAAAACCAAGTGTTTAAAGTTCAAAGCAACGTCAAGGTCATGCTGCTGCCCAGTCGTGGAGCTGGGCTTCCAACTCGGGTCTGCTGAAATTCAGAGCTGGGCCCTTAATGTCATTCCTCAACACTAAATAATATCCTCAGACATATTTAATTCTACCTTCATTTGCCTTTTAATATCTCGCACAGGTAAAAAAGAATGTTAAAAACTCCAACTCAAGCTAATAATAGTAAATTTAAGTAATTGCTATAGCTATTAACATCACTTAGGAGGAAAAACTCTTGGTTTCCGAATACATTTTCCTCATCTACTGCAGCTGAGGCTTAATATATTGGCTCACTTCTCATTACGTGCTAACATCTTAATCAAAACAAATTTCAAAGTAATAGCACACATTATGGCTTCTGTATTGGAAAACAAAGCCATCTATAAAACCCCCAAAATTATATCATTCTTCTGTATCCCTGTGAAGTGACAGCCTGATTTTTGCCTCTGGAAGTGGGGAAACTGAGAATCCTAAATGGCCTTTGTGATCCCCATCCCATTCATGATAGAAACCCACTGGGGATTCAGGTTCTCAGAGAACATGCAAAGTTGTGCCTAAGTAAATGTGTGTGTGGGTGGCAGTGGTGGGGGCTGGTGGTTCTTGCTCTAATGCACCAGGGAGTATCTAAGCATGGGGGTGAGGGTGGGAGTGGGGGTTTGCAGTGCTGGGAAATACCAGAATTAATGTTCACAGGGTTGCAGTGGGTCAGGATGTCTGAACCATGACAGAAGGTGCCAGTACATTTGTGGTTTCATGGTGACCAATTTTCAGGTGTTCTCAAGCTGACTGACCCCTGGGGCTCTGGGACAGCTGTTGAGGCCCGCCACCCAAACCTCCTCACCCTCCTCACAAACATTCAGCACTGAGCTCTGAGTTTTGGGGTACTCAACATAGAGAGTAAGGCTGAAATCTAGGCATCTCTGACCACAAGTGAAAGAAATTTGGGCCCCGAATTCTATTAAAAAGATTAATGGGAAATGTGAATTCAGGGACCCAGTTATTATTATCTTCCAAGAAGATGCTAGTAGAAATTTGAAAATGGAAAATAAATATTTTAGAGATGAGACTCAGAATCTCAGAGTTAGAAGGGAATTCAGCAGCCCCATTGTGGAATGCCCTCGCCTTAGACTAAGAAATTAAGGGATCTTCGCCAGGCACGGTGGCTCACGCCTATAATCCCAGCACTTTGAGAGGCCAGCGTGGGCGGATCACGAGGTCAGGAGATCGAGACCATCCTGGCTAACATGGTGAAATCCCATCTGTACTAAAAAAATACAAAAAATTAGCCGGGGGTGGTGGCACATGCTTGTAGTTCCAGCTACTCAGAAGGCTGAGGCAGGAGAATCGCTTGAACCCGGGAGGCGGAGGTTGCAGTGAGCCAAGATCACGCCACTGCACTCCAGCTTGGGCCACAGAGCGAGACTCCGTCTCAGGAAAAAAAAAAAAAAAAAAGGAAAAGGAAAAAGAAAAAAAAAGAAAGGAAGAAATTAAGGGACCTCATCAGAGTCACAGAGCAAGTCAGTGGCATGAAACACAAATCTGCAAAGCACATGTTCACAGTTCCTTTTACTATACAACATGACCAGAAAATAGTGATAATGCACATTTTAGAGCTACATAGTAACTCTTGAGAATCTTAAGATACTTTTCAAGAGCAGAGGAAAAAACTAATGTGGGTTTCTTTCCTGTGTCAGAAGTCTAACCAGATCAAGCCCAGACATGTATAATACAAGTCTCAGACTGCTCTGTCCCTGTTGGGGCCACGCTCCACAATCTTACTTGTTTAAATCTCGAGGTTGGGTCTACACCTGTCTGCTTCATAGAGTCCATGACAGACTTCATTTCTACAGCCTCCTTAATAAGCTGGTGGTTTTCCATCTGCTTAGCTTTGAAGCTGTCGGCCTGAAGCTGCTGCTGGTGACTGGAGAGAAGCTGTGATTTACCTGTCTCCTCAGTTTTATTAGGCACTGATGGCCCTAGTTTAGAATGGTTTTTGTTAGGCTCCGGAGTAGAGGGAGCTTTTGAGATTGTGGCCGATGGCATGTTTTTCTGTTTAGTTTCCTCCTTGCCCAGCTCTTTCAAGGGGAGCTCGCTTTTCCTTTCACAGTCTCCTCTCCCAGTCTGGGCCATTTTCTGCTCTGCCAGCCTCTGATCTTCATAGTACTTCTCATATTGCTGTCTATAGGCAGGGCTGGTGGCCATCAGAGACTTCTGGTCCATATAGAGTCCATAGGCATACTGGCCATAATAAAGTGACTGAGCCAGGGCAGGATGTCTTTGTGTGATCACCGATTGGTGCTGAGGCTGTAAGGATGCAGAATTGTGGTCCACTTTCTTAGAATCTAACTGCTCTGCCTTGTCTTTCTTTTCAGCATCTTCCTCAGACTCCTTCTTGATCTTCATTCCCTGCGTGCTCCCACTATTTCCAGCTGCAGGGGCGCCGACCTGCCCTGGATGCATGTAACTTGGAGAATAATAAGGATCATAGCCGTGGTAATAGGGAGAATGGGATTCTTTCAGTTGAGATGATTGTGCTGTAGTTGAAGAATGCCCTTTTACCACACTGTCCTTACTAGAAATAATATCTGATGGGGAACTGGCCTTTGATCTCATGCCCTCTGACCTGCTGTCGGAACCACCATCGTCAGCAGCATCGGATATGTCTGAATAGGCCGGGCTGCTTGTCTTTGCAGCTGAACTCTCTGCCCCATTCTGGGTCAACACATGCAGAGGTGCGATTGGTGCCTGCCCGTTCACCAAAGTGCTGCATTCCATCCTCGAGGCGCTCCCTATGGAAGGGCTGGGAGCGTTGTCTGTGAAAGTGTAAACCTTATCGGCCTCAGCTTTGATACTGGCCATGCGGCTCTCCTGAGACTCAGACAGTCCATTTGCCAGCCCTTCATTCTTGTTGAGATGATCCTTTAAAAAATGCCCAGGTAAATCTTTGCTGGCCCCCTTGGAGTCCTCTAGTTTCCCCAGCTTGGCATCCATTTTTGGGCTTCCCGTCTCTTTCCCTTCTTTGTCCTTTAGCTTTCGCTTCTCCTTTTTCTTTTTGTCTTTGAGTGACACCAGAGCTGGGTTCACGGTGATGGGCTCTCCCATAATCGTGGGCTTTGGTTGAATGGGTTTTAACGGAGGACTCTTTGGTGTAGCCTGAACAACAGTTGTTGTGAGGGAGGGCAGTCCGGGTATTGTCCCAGTGGTGGTGGTTGTAAAGGTTGCAGTGGGTATAGCGATTAGCTGTGGCGGAGTGGGGGCTGGGGCAGGGGCAATGGGCCGGGCACTTTTCAGTTTAGAGAGGTTTTTGTCCATTTTGCAGTTGTTAGCCTTTTTGCCCTTTTCTTTATCTCCTAAACTTTTCTTGTCAATTAATCCTTCTGCTTCCAGCTTAGGCATCTCAGCAGCCAAACTGCCGTCTGCTGCTGAGCAACTGTCTAACGCAGCCGTCATGTTGGAGATCACTGGAAGGTTGTTCAGTTCATTGTTAAGGCCCTTCTTTTTGCCAGAATTCTTCCCAGCTTTAGCACCAATAATGGAACCTGGGCCATTGCTCATCAGCTCTCTCTTTCCCTTTGGGGTCCCAGGCGGGTTTCCAGCACCAGGGGATGCCGGTGCCTTCACCTGGTCATAAGCAGATACACTTGTGCTTGGCTCACTGCATTCAAGTGCCACATTACTCAATGCTTCCTCGCAGTCCGAGATCTTGTCCTCGCTGTCAGGCTCGAACTCCAGCTTGTTTTCTGGGTCTAAGTGTGCATGAGCCTGGTGGTACCTCAGGCCATTAATGTGCTTGTACTTTTTGTTGCAGTTCGGGTGGGGACAGTCGATTAACACTGGAGAAGAGCAGCCTTGGTCCAAAAAAGTAGTCTCTGGTTTCCCTTGAGGGGTAGTGGGAGTGCTTCTGGAATTTGTGCGGACACGCTTCCCAGGCTTATTGTCCTCAGAGCTGGAGTTCAGGTCCAGCTCCATTGGAGGCTTGTTTTTCCTTTTGTTGGTGGAGGAAGGGCTGGCTTTGATGTCCTCAGCAGAACAATTTGGGGGTGTCCTTCGTCCGCTGGCATTGAGGCTGCCCCGCCTCCCTTTCCCATTGGCCCCCCCTCTGTTCTTGTTCTGCAGCCCTCTGGACTCCGTGAAGCTGGCCTCAGAGCCGGGGGCAGCAGCAGCAGACCTTGCTCTCTTCCCTCTGCCCCGGCCCCCTCTCATCTCCAGGTCACTTGTTGGTGACTCACAAAACCTATGGAAGCAAGTAACAGATGTGAAAATGAGCATCCCCAAAAGAGCCAAGTGAAATCACAAAGTACACAATGCAGCAAAGAGGAGTCAACACTCCAGTAGCTTAAGGGCTGGGCCCAGTCAAGGAAAAGACTGACGATTTCTGACACCTGCAAAAGAACAGGCTACCAAGGGCTTATATTCTTCCTCAGAAAAACCAAAGAAAAACAGCTCAAGTAGCTAGCTTCCAATCCAGTTCAAATTCCCACTTTGAGAAAAAAATGAAAACAAAGACAGGAGAGAAGGGGTGGGGAGTAGAGATCTTCTGACAGAAAAGAAATCTAGCATCTGCATTTTACTGCGTTCAGTCCTAAATTGCTCATTTCTCCTTTGCCTGGTTTCAATTACAGGCACACTTTTATGTATTATGAATCTCTCTCTATAGTTTCCCTGCAAAGAGAGGATGGGGGAAGGAGAGAAATAAAAGGCCTTGTTCCTACCTGGGAGGGGCCCAGTCGTGCTTGGTGCAGTCCAGTAGGGTTCCCACGTACGTTTTGTTCCTCCACGTGACATTGACCACTAGGACACCTGCAGGAGGCGAGGGATGAAAAAGGATCATAGTTACCACTGATTGCTATTATTTCCAGTTCACTTATTCATTCTTTCTTTCTTTCTTTTTCTTTTTTTTTTTTTTTTGACAGCAAAGTTCTATTCTCATTTGCTTTCAAAAGCTGTGGTTTGCATTCTTCCTCTTTCTGGTTTCAGTGACCTCAAGTTAAAACCCACAGGAAATAATGTGTGTTGTGCATTCGTGCGCGTGCGCACGTGGTACAAAAGGGTGAGACTGTGTGTGAGAGTGTAATCAAGATACTGCTGACAGAAGGAAATGGTTTTTGCCATGTCCTGCTGTAAAACAGCAACACTCACCTCTTAATTTTTCTATTATTACACATAATTGCTTTCGTTTGGCAAGCAGCCAACATAAACTAGCGCCAGTTACCAGTGCTTAAACCAGAGGGTGACTGAAAGGAATCGGTTTTGTTTCCAATTCAACAATATAAAATGATGGTGATTTTTATTAAGAAAAAAAATTATGCAGGTGCATAAAAATAGGCATAGAGAGGAGAGTGGGGACTTAAGAGTCCAGATAGCAGACAATCAACTATTATTTCACTTCCCTAATCCTCCCCTCTTTGACTTTGTGGGACAATAATCAGCCTGGGTACCATATCTGTTTCAGTGTTTGGTCTTGTTTCATATTAAGGACTCCTAAAATAGCCCTCTTAAGAAAATAAATGTGCACAATAGATTTACTCTTGGGGTTATCTTTGGAATCAACTTTGGTAAGCATTTGCCTCAGAGGATTAGAAAAGAAATCTCAAAACTAACACACTTGTTTCCTGCAAGCCATTCTGCTTTTTCCAACTGCTTTTCAGACAGACAATTTAATTTAGCACTGCATCTGTGAATTACTAAACTTAAGTGTGCTTAGTATACCAAATGTCACAGAGAAACAAAATATAATATCCTCTTTATTTCTGAGAGGACAAATGTCAAATTTTAAAAAAAATCACTTCTTTAAAGTATATTTTAATAGAACCTTGATTTTGAGACATATATAAACTATCAGGGTAAAGACATAAAATATTTAATTGAGCCTTTGTTTTCTTTCTGCATCTACCCCTAGTCTTTCTTGGAAGCACCAGAAGACATTAGTCAAAGTCTATTTCTAGCTAGTTTGCTCACTTGCATGACCATTGCCATTGTGAATTTTACAGAAAACCTGTACTGGGTTCCTTTATGGTAAGGGAAACCTCACAAGGTAAGACTCATTTCCTTGGGAACCTTTTAACAGCAGGTAACATATTTGAATGGTTGGGACGCAGCCCCCCACGGCGCGCTGGAGAATGATTTCTTTCCAAAGTCTCAAAAGGAGATTTTAAAATTGTTTCCCATATGGTCTATGTTGCTATTACTTAGGCAACAGCTGAATTATTAACTCAGTGTTAATTCAGTCTATTGTAGCAATAGGCTAGCAGGGGAAAGGCTAGGATGGAGCAAAGCAAGTATTTCCTCAAATCATAGCTGATTCCAATGTAATTCCCTCAGGACATTTTTTTTTTAAGCCATTGAGTATAAAATTTCATATTGTGATGAGAATCCATGGCAATTAGGCATTTGGTCAAAATTTGCACAAGACAGAACAATCGGAGGAAAGGATTCTTTATGAGCACATCCCTTCAGGAAAGGGGAGGGAGTGGGAGAGGAGGCGAAGGGGAAGACTGAGCTGGTTTTCTCATCATCTGCTCTCTGGGGCACTGTGTGTGGTGTCAAAGACTTTTGCAGCTGCTTAAAATTCTTTAGCATGTCAGCTATATTTACAGTGCAGGAATAGATCTGTATTGCCAGAAGGTTACTGCATTTTAGCTTTAGATCCAATAGGCTGAATCACTGCGTTCCAGAGTCCCTGATGTAGCACAAATGTATAATTAAAATTGCTTGAAAGGAAACATGAAAGAAACAACAAACCCTCCATTCTTGCAGTAATAAAATTAAAAACAGGAAAAGTCTGCACAGACACTTAACATTTGTCTGCAGTGAAAGGCTTTTGTTATTGCTTTTCCCCTAAGGGTTTCGCGTTTCCAGCGAACGCTGGCCGCGGATTGGCCGGCGCCCGCTGCGAGCACTAGCGTCTGATTGGCTGGGACGAGGCGGCCGCCCGTAGCACAGAGGCAGCGGTCGGGGAGAGGCGAGCGTGGTGGAGGAAAAGGCACGCAGCCCCCACGGCGCGCAGGCCGTGCAGGGCGAGAGGGCCGCCCGCATTGCTCGGCTTCCTCGGTGCACGCGGGACACAGCCTCATTCGCATTAACGAGCCCGGCCGTGCCGTGAAAGCTTCGGTCTGTGTGACCGTGCTGCGCTCCCCCCAGCACGCGGCTCCACACAGCACGCCGGCCCACGCAGAACCCTCAGAACGGAATTCACCTTCTCAAAACAAGCTCAAGGGAAACCTGGAGCCGGAAAAAGGGAAGGGACCCAGGGCAGGCAATTAATCACTGGCTATCTGGGGCCACAGGTTGAAGCTGTCACAAAGGCTAATCTGCAGTTGCAACTTCCTCACTGTAAAATTATTCACATCTCCTGCTGCTCTTTCTGGAAGCCACACAAGCAGACCTCTTGTTGAGGTATAAGTGATGCCGTTGTTATTTGCACTCGGAAGGAATAAAGTCCTGGAAAGAAACGTCCATTTTCAACTTCAAAGGACCTAAATAAGTCACCCTTATTTTTCCAGAAGCACTCCGTATTTAAAATGCTAAAATTTGTTTTAAAACCCAAGGAGAATTTGAACAGTCTCCATCAAGCAGTGCTAATTAAGTATGTGTGCTTGTGTTTATCTTTCTTTATATGTACGAGCCGCTTCACAATGCCACAGAGTATTTAAATCTGCCTACAATTCATATCCGAATATATACAGGCACATGTTTACATAGCCAAATCTGCCACTCTATATTGGAATGAAGGCTTAAGGAATGTTTCTCATATAAACCACACAGTGTACTGTTTCTTTGTAAGAAGGTCTATGTTTAGACAACATCCCATTGTGAAGGGCCAAGTATAAAGGTGGTGTTTAAGTTCTAAAACATGTAAATGATTTATCATTTTGCTGAAATCTCAAAATCTTGAACATTTTGTAACCCACAGTCATATAAAACAGACTACAATTACTGAAGGCATAAACGCCCATGATGAGAATCAGTTCTTTAAAAGTACAAATTTGAATTTGTAAATCTGGGCATAAAGTTCTATTTCTCACATATAAATTGGAAATAAGTGTACATTTACTCCAGAAAGATGAGTTTCTTTTCATGCACACTTACTCAAACATCTAGCCTGTGAGCTAGGTGTTGGGGACGCTCTATACAGGTACTTGTCATCTTTATATTCAAGTATTCTACCAGGTTTATCATTCTCCCCTGTCCACCCATGGACTGGGCCTGTTCTTTGTCAGAGAGCTAATGCCCTGTAACATGTTATACTTGAAAAATATCTGAGGCTTATTACTAATAAAGAATACAGCTGAAGAGTACAATGGATAGTTTGAGAGTGTGCTGACCACACACAGGTTTCTTCTTTGTATTGTTAATACTTTGTCTGAGATGCTGCCCCTAAAGGCCTATTACCTACAGAACATTTAATAAGAACAAGATCTTTATTATAAAACCTGAGCCTCTTACTTCCTCAAGCCAAAGAAGCCTGAGACCTCATAAGGATTTCAGTCAGTGTTCTGTTATGTAAAGGGTTTCCAGGAAGATGTCAAGCTCAACACTTACTGTGTGTGTCTACAGGGTACACATTAGGTGCCTATTTGGTGCTATGGAATCAACCATGTTTTACTTGGAACTCCATCCAAACTCTGCACTTCAAGAGTCTGTGCATGAAAAGAACAGTACACAGGCATACACTGATGCACAAGTGGAAGTATAGTTCTGTCTATTACCTGCATTTTTACAGTAGGCCTCTTATGCTATCACATCAGGCTAGATCCTGGATTTCATGTTCATGGTGCCCGCACCTAGACCAGTGATCCTAACCCTGCTCCCATCTGACTGGACCAGTGATGGGCACCTGGAGCAAAGGCAGCCAGCCCAACAGGGGCTTATGTTGGGAATCTGAATGAGAAATATGGAAGTTCCAGAGAATTGGCAATAGGAATAGAAGCCTAAAGCTTGAAAGGTACTACGAGGCGTAGAGAACCATTATGGGCCAAAGTTTCAAGGGTGCAATAGCTATGAGACCAGGAAGCCAACTGCACTGTTGGTGCAACACCCTCAGGACTTCGTGTGTGTGTGTGTGTGTGTGTGTGTATGTGTCCCTTTTCCCTCCAGCTTCATCACTGATAGAAGATTTCACCAGCACCCACCCAGGACTGCCTAGTTATTTTCCAGCCCTCTTGTTAAAAAGTTGTTCCTTGTGTTAAACTAAATTGGTCTTTGAATACCTTGGTCTTGGCTGTGCTTCCTGATACCCTGCAGATGCAGTCCACCCATCATCTACTCAACAGCCTTTCATCCAGGCAAGGATAATGACCATGTTGGCATTCTCCTCACCTTCTGCTCACTCTCTCTCTCTTTTTTTTTTTTTCTATTTTTTTTTTAATGAGATGGGCTCTCAGTATTTTGCCCAGGGTGGTCTTGAACTCCTGGCCTCAAGCGATCGTCCCCGCTCAGCCCCCCAAAATGCTGGGATTACAGTATGACCCACCACATCCAGCCTCTATCTCTCCTTTACGCTCCAGCCTAGACAAGTTTCTTCAACCGTTCTTCATGTCACACTTTTAATTCCCCTAAAAGAAACCTTGAAGACGCCTTAGTCCAAATCCCTAGGGAAAGTTAAAGTTCCTAATGAATCAGAAATAAATGGAGACAAATGCAAAGGTTCTCACTTCTGTGAATCCTTGCCCTAGACACACACATACCAGGCACACGGCCAAAAGACGGCCATTCTCTCCTGGATCCCCACAGCACTGCATACACAGTTCTTGCCCTGATGGAAACTTACAAGCCATGTTTCCCTCCCCTTTCTGAGCCCACAACTAGACACCTTGTCATCCTCCGTATCAGTCTGATGCGGTCATGTGACTGAGTCCTATGGAAAGCAAGTGAGAGACCTGATCAATGTGGGCCACTTCCAGGCCTGGCCCATAAGAACCTCTCATCCCTTTCTGTGTGGCTGCAATGGAAATGGTTATTGTGATCTTGAAGCCCTCGGGATGAAGGTGGCAGAGTCTCCTTCATCTGGGATCCTGAATGACAAGGAGAACCTCCCAGGTCTGAACTTGAGGCTATTTGTCCTACTGTAATACATGGCCCCTATAATATTTTACTCTGCTTGTATACACAGTATGCCTATCTCTTCCAACTAGATGACACTCCTTGAAAATAGGAGCAGTGTCTGCATCCACAACCCCAGGCGGCACAGTGGCTACCTAACTGAGAATCATTAAACACCTAGGAACTAACTACACAGAGACTGACGAGAGAGAGTCTAGACTGAATCCTATTCAGTGACTTCCTTTTAATGCTAACTACCATCCTTTTCCAATAAGCATAATCTCCCACTAGTTTTATAGATGATAGACATTCTCTGCGAAGAGGCTTTGCTCCCAAGATGTTATAAATGTGGTTTATGAATTATTATTTCTGGTATTTGTGAAGCTGTTTCCTCAAGAACGGGGCAAATGCCTGATTTCCCAGTGGATCGACATAATTCTGTTTGTATTAAGTTTAAAGACTGTTTCAGAGTCTTTAAAGTGCCTCATCCGCGGGACAGAAGTCTTTGCCAAGCATCGCAAATGCTGAGTTTGGAATCAGACAGAAGTTTTTTTGAACTCTCTCAGACTACCACATCTGGATGGATTTGATGTGCACCCAGGCAGAAAACAGAAACCTCATTCGAATAACACCAAATGGTAACCCATTCATGCCATATGCCTTTAAAAAAGAAAGTTTACACATTTCTTTCCTTTTGTATATATTTTTTCTAGTGAAACATTAGGGACAAAATGTCACAATATGCTGATTTCATGAGTACAGGATAAAATTCATATATTTCAGATATCATATTACCCTACAGTTTTACACAATGTGACTATTGTACAAGGTATGATTTATCACCATTTCTTTGTTCAGGACTCTCTGCCCCCATTATTTTGTTGTTGTCACTCTGTGGTATTCAATACTGGTACTTTTTAAAAGCTGAATCTTGTATAGTACAAGCTTCGCTGTTCCAGCCTCGAAGCTTAGAACCTTCAGACAGATCCTTCTTCAAATATAATTATTTGGGAAGATTTTAAATGTACAACTAAGGTTGCTCATAAAATACCTGCCAGCCAAAAATCATAGGGACTTTCCCATTACCTGTGCCAAGTATATATAGAGCACTAGGACAGGAAAAGTAAGTGTTGTCACATGACCATAAAATGCAGTATGTTTTTTTTAAAGAGCCCTACTGCTGGGCTGAATGTTTGAAGAGTCACTTTAACCACATCCTGTAATCAAACCATCTGGAACACAGTGCTGCGATTAGTCACCCTGAACATAGGGCTTTATCTGAACAAATAGTGTATGGCAATGGAGCTTGGGAGATAGGGCAGTACTAACAAAAGGAAGTGTAATGAAACACTTTATGCCCTAGTGTGCCGCCACCCCAGTCATAAACCCCAGAGACACACTGCTCTGGTGTTAATGTACTACTTTATGAAAGCACAGTGAGCTTAAAGATTAAAGGACTGAAGGACTAAAAATTGCTGGTTTGGATAGATCTTCTCTGTCAGCAGCTGGAATATGTTGGCATCACTCTATCTGCGTTAATTTTAACCTCTCAGATGACAGTTGAGCATTCCTATTAGGAGTTGGTGTTATTTTCAGGGCATTAGGAACAGGGTTTGTTTATGGGAGGGTAGTTATGATTCTTGATTTGCCAGAGGTTAATCTGAACACAGACTTTTTTTTGTTTCATCTAAACCCAATCCATATATAACAACAACAAAAGATGAAACCTTAAGCAATACCAAAAAGCAATGGGAAAATGCTGTTCTACTCTGCATTTTAAAACATGATAGTCTTTCTTACTTGAGTGTACTTATTTCTTTCAAAAGTACATTTGATCATTGGTATACAATCTATGGAGATCCTTTTTAAAAAAAAAACTGAAAGGATTTCCCCCTTAAATACACAGAATAAGCCCTAAACACACACACACACAACACAGCTAAAGAAACCTTGTTTCCCCCACGGGCCTTATGGTTTAATACACAAAAGAACACAGCGCCACTTCCATCACTGTCACCTCCCCCGCAGCCTTTGTTCTGAGGCCTGATGAGCTGTATTGATTTGGGAAAATCATTGAGCTTCTTGGAA
Source organism: Papio anubis (assembly GCF_008728515.1). NCBI lineage: Eukaryota > Metazoa > Chordata > Mammalia > Primates > Cercopithecidae > Papio > Papio anubis. Next base: position 117,458,459 of record NC_044980.1, read on the forward strand.
AACTAGACTCTCGCTTATTCACTGCCATCTATTTCTTTCCCATGAAGACAGGTGGTCAATATCCAGTTGACTGGTCAGCTAAAAGAAGCCCTAGCTGCTTTTTTCTTGCTTCCCTAGTAACATTATCCTTTCCCACTTCTAGAAGATATAATGGCCTGTTAAGGAGTCTTGTAAGAAAAGGGAGCAGAAATAAGACTTTAATAAGGCACCACTGGTAACACGAAAACGCTGTCCCATACGTTCACACGGGCGGCTGCACCGCACTTATAGATGGTGACAATAGTTTCACTGACCAAGTTTAAGCATCAGTGAAAACTCAGAGGGCCCAAGATATAACATGAAAAAAAATACTAAATCAAAACAGATCATTAGAGGCTGGGTGCAGTGGCTCATGCCTGTAATCCCAGCACTTTTGGGAGGCCAAGGAGGGCAGATCACGAGGTCAGGAGATCGAGACCATCCTGGCTAACGTGGTGAAACCTCATCTCTACTAAAAAATCCAAAAAAAAAAAAAAAATTAGCTGGGCTTGGTGGCGGGCACCTGTAGTCCCAGCTACTCGGGAGGCTAAGGCAGGAGAATGGCATGAACCCGGAAGGCAGAGCTTGTAGTGAGCCGAGACCGCACCACTGCACTCCAGCCTGGGCAACAGAGCGAGACTCCGTCTCAAACAAAAAAACAAAAAAACAAAAAAAAACAGATCAGTAGAAATCAATTAATGTTTACTGTGGAAAGACATGCTTTACTTCTTTTAAATAATCAAAACATATGTTCTACCAAGCAAGTGTCCTAGTTATAAAATGTCACAGGTGTAATTATAGACATTTTAGGTAACAAAGAGCATCATAAAAAAAAAATCACATGAAGATCTTTAGAAAGTAACTTTTAATCAGGAATTTTGATCAGTAACAAAAATATTTGCTTTTAAGTTAGGCAAACATGCATATCCTAAAGCAACATTGCCGTTGATGACTTGAGGCTAGCTTTAAAATAAAATAAAATATATGTACCGCACCATTCATACACAATATGTACCCCTTATTGTGTAGGCCGCTCCTCTAGTAGTTTCTGCTAAGGTTCACAGAGTCCCTACTTTGGGGGCAGGCAGGCATAACAGGTTTGAGGTGATAGTGTTGGGGGAGGAGGGAAGAGGACAAGACTCCTGAGCTTGCTTCAACAAGGTCAGCAAGTCAGATATTTAACTGGGATGCATCAAAAGCCACCCCCTGTACCCCAAAAGGGATGGTCTTCATGCTGTGGTCCCTCAGGGCTCAGTCAACACACAGCCTGATGCAAGGGACAAAGAAGGACAGGAAGATGGAATCAAATAAAAAAATACAGTCTTCTGAGTCAGACATTTGGGGCAATTCAAATGCATAAACTGAATAAGTACATGTGTAGAGTGTGTATCTGTATACATTTTTACCAAGGGGTTTTATTTCTTGTCTTGAAACTTCCTAGTAAGTAGCTGCCTCCTCTGAGGCTTAGTGCCAACAAACTAAGCAACAGCATCACTCTGATTTCTAATGCCAAGTTTGAAACTTAATTTTTCTCCTGCTCCTTGTCAGGCACCACTGGTTGGTCTGAAATCTGATTAGTTTGGATGATGATTTCTTGTGTGGGGCAGGTTTCTCAAACCGCCTCCTTTTTTAAAGCCAAATTTCCTCATTAGAGTAGCAGAATTCTTTCTCCTTCTCTTCCTCCTCCCTCTCTTCGTGGGAAGACAAAGGTTCAATGCCCACTGTAACAGAATTGACTCCCCTCCCCCAATCCAGTCTCACAAGCTTGTATCATTAGCTTGTTAAGACATATTTTTCTTCCTTTAAGTAAAAGTGTCAAAAAGTTTGGGAAAGGTGTTTTGTAATTATTGAACTAGGACTACTATGAGCCGTATTAATGACACAGATCTTATGTTATTACCCCCTAATGGTCATTCCTTTCCTAAGAGTGTTATTTTAGGAGACAGCGATTACAAGTGGCCCTGGGCACATAGCACCGGGCCAGGGTGTCCCAAAATGAGAGGGAAACAGCTTTCACTCACTACCACTGTCAGACTCAGGATGTCACTGAAGATAAGCAACTGAAAGAATGCAGCCTTTCGAATCATTGGTCCCAGTCCTTTCCTGCACTTAATATTAATTACAGGATTTTTTTTTTAAGTTAACGACTCAGATACCCAAGCTCTCCACGATGCCATTATTTCAACTAGAAAAAACAGGTAAAAAGAACAGCAAAACCAGACAAAAATAAATCATCCTTCAGGCAAAAACTCCCCCTCCATGCCACTCACCGAAAAACAGAGTACTCTAAGGACCAAAAGCGGGTAGAAGGGTGTAAAATGCTCTGAAGTTGAAAAGTCATTAACAGCTATCTGCCACTTCCCTATTTTCTGTATCTGGCAGCATAGTCTGTTTCTTGCCCAATTTTTCCCCAGTGGCAGGAGCAAAGGAAGGAGGAGCAGGCAGGAAGGCAGAGTAATTACCAAGATGAATGAAACTGAAAGATGCAAAGGAAATAAAATGTAAGAATGAAAAATCTCATGCCTTGTGGGGAGGGATAGGCAAGGAAAAGGGAATAGGAGCTATCGTCTTCCGAACACCTCTCATCACCTAGTTTTCCTCACAAACCCACCACCTCTTGTAGATCAGTAGGTCATGGGTGATTTGCAGAATTCCAGGTTAAATGCTATTGAATTGCTTGTCAAAATATGTGTAATACAACTGTAGATTATAGGACTGTGTCTTAAAGTAATTTCTTACCATCCCCAGTCCTTGAGCTATAAGGAGACAGTGGGAACCAATTGACAATTATGCTCCACATCAAAAAGCTGCTACTGATCCATGTGTCTCACTGGGATTGAAGAGCTAGGCTTCCTATAAATTATGATGCTTTATTTAAAGTCAGAGCGCTTATTTGCTTTTGTGCCAGCTCTGGGCCCTTTTCATCTCTAGCTATACCGGGCCCAGGAGAGCACACATTCCTACCGCTCTGCTGGCCACCAGCTGTGTCCTCTGTAAATCATAAAACCTCTGAACAAGCTATTCTTTACAAAGGCCAACAACATTTACTGGAGATGATCACTCTGCTATTATTCCACTCACTGAAATTTAAAATAGCAATTTACAACAGCACCCGAAAACAGAAGAACTGCCTCTCTTAACTCTGTGTGTGTGTGTGAATGGGAGGGATCTGCATGTATATGGCACACAAAGGGGTACATTTTGTGTGTCACCAAAAAGCCACCAACTTTGCCAATCTAGAAAAGAAACAAGGAATATGAATGTCAGAGAAACCAGGCTGTTTCACCTTTGGAGACAGGGTGAATGAGGCTTATGTTGTTGGTGAACCTCCCTGTTCTTCCTGGAGGTGGCCATGCCCTGCAGGCAGTGTGGGAAGTAGTTACCACACTCTGGTAGAGAAGCCACAGCATGTGGCTCAGGTTCAGAATGCAATAGGGAAAGCCGAAAGGATGAACTCTCATCAAGTTTAGTCTGCAGTCATTTCTGAGGAGTAGGAAGGAAGAAAAAATAAACAGTGGTCATCAAATGGCGCACCCTAAGCACCTGAAAGCATGTCTCTGGAGACAGAGGCAGACCCACCTGTTCACAGCCAGCTTTGTAGCTGCTTCATCTTGAGCTGACCTAAACCTACCTGAGCCTCAGTTTCCTCATCTATAAAATGGGAATAATATGAATATTAAATAAGATGTGATTTATGTAAAGTATTTAACATGAGCATAAAGAAGCCACTCAGCATATGTACTATGGCGTCCTCATCTTTTAAACTCTCCTGTAATTCACCCAGATCTAAGCTGAAGAAGGGAAGGAGATGCCAAAATGCTATGAATTCCACACTCAGAAATGCAGCCGGCAGCAAGCCCTCCCGCATTCCTTCCAGGTGAAGCAAACTCAGTTATGCGCATCTACACTAATTATCCCACACTGCTGGTGACCAGGCTTACTATAAAGGTGGCCTATCTGTCTTTTAGAATCTTAAGGGCTACCAATTCCAACCTGAGGGACTTCTTTTATTATTTCTATACCCACTACCAATTTCAACCCATGTAAAAGTTATCTTTCCTAACCCATCCATTGTTTAAAGCAAACATTTCCTCTGACTACTCAATAGTAAAGTCAACTGAGAAATGCAGTTCTAAATCACGGAAGCCTCATCTCTGGACTGTTTCAGGGTAAGGAAACCTCATTTCATGTTTTCAGGAACAGCTACAGCTAACTGAATGCCTGACATTGGTCTAAATTACAAAAGACAAAATTAAAGCTCCCCAGTACCGTGACAACAGAAACGAGACCCTGGCTCTGGGGATGCAGATGGACGGAGCAGGTTAAACGTGAACTCATCTTTCCGGTTCCCACCTGGACCCACCAGTTTTCTTGACAGCACTCAGAGGCTGCCTTCCCACCCTCCCCCATTCCACATTCCAAAGTTCTTATCTTTCAGGGAAGAAAAAAGAAAAAAAAAAAGCCCCACAGAGTTACAAGTATTTCAATAACGTGCTTAGAGACCAGCTCTTTTCTGTAAACAAGCCTAATGAAGTGTGACTAATAGTGCTCTCCTCCAGCACAGGGAAGGTAAAAGGGCCTTTGTTAGCACTTACTGGAGCAAAGTCGTCATTTTGCTGGAGCAGAACAAAACTTAGCTGGTTATTGATTGACCAGCCTGCTCGGTGTCACTGCTTTACTGTCTATTTCTATATACTCTGTGTGTAAATACGTGTGTTTACGCAGACACGGAGATCGTCTGTACACACACAGTCACACACAGCCAGCTAACCGTTCTCTGCAAACAGGATGAAGGGTTCAAGGCATCTAACTGAAATCTAATTCCTCTCCGATATTTGTATCTCTTCTAGTCCTTGGTATCACCTAACATTTCTCTCCATGTTGTCAGTACCATGAACCTCAATTTCAGGGCCCGTAAACCGATGCTCCCCATGGACACTTAATAGTTTCCGAAGTCACTCTGATTTAACCTGACCTGGTTATTACATTCTAGAGGTGATTTTGTTTTTTCATGAATTCAAAATCGCTGCTGTTTCCTTTCCCCATTTCACTGATCAATTCCGAAACTCCTGAAATTTGGCTCCAGATGTTAACTGTTAAATAAATATTTCATGATTAAATTATCTTCTTCAATTAACATTTGTCTTAAGTATTATTAATATACACAGCAGCGATGTTAGCAGGAAGATCTGAAGTTGGCTCTGACTTCTTTCTTGGATGGCTGAGGAGGAATTCAAGTCAAAACCTGCTTTCCTTGCGAATCTGAGCACAAATTTCCGTATAAATTATTGACTGCACTTTGGCCTTGTCTGAAACATTAGCCCCACAGGCTGATAAGTTCTGACCCCAGGTGGCACATCAGCCCTCTCAGAAGAGGCAGGAACATTAGTGCTTCGCACTGGGGACTAAGGCGTGTGAGCCAATCAATCATGCTCTCTGACAGCTTTTACTGCCTCTGTGCATTAGGCCCAAGTCAACCTCCAAGACTCCTATTGTTCACATTATTCTCTTATTCTCTGCTCTGATGAAGTTAGGGTTAAGTCCAAGGCTTTAGCGAGAGAAAGGCTATTGTTAGTAACTCAGTCTTTATTGACTCTGACCTGTAGGGCAGCCGACTTCAAGTCTTTTCCAGAAAGTAATGCACTGTTAATTGCTGCTCATTGTCAGGGTGTGTCTTTTACACCTCTCTTCACTGAAAGAAAACCTGACCAAATATTTCAGCATCCTCGCAGGTTGCCTTGTAATTCTCTCAAGAGTTACAGACACACACAGACACACACACACACACACACAGACACACACACTTCTAGACAAAAATCTGATTTGTACTTGCCACGGTCCCTGAACCAGTAAATCTAATACCAATGCAAACAGAATGTTTGGCTGGACAATGCTAACACTTGGGGGTTGGCACTTGGAACAATAAATAAATTTTTTCATGGCAAATATCTGTGGGGATTAGTATATAGGGCAGGAAAATGCCTGATGGAAGAATGAGGTAGAAACCTATTTTTCCTTCTGATGTCCTTTGCTTAAAATAACTAAAGATCTTTTTCAGCGGAAACTGGTAGCTCTATTTGTGAGCAGCCAGCAACAGACTGGATAGCCTCAGGGTGAAGAGTACAGCATTCCACTCAGGCTTCCTTTGAAGAAATTCAGCACTCTAAAGGGGTGGCAGAATTATTGGTCCAAAGGCTTTCCGGTTTTCTTTGAAAGCGAAAACAGGCAGCCCATTATCTCTTCTTACCCAAACAGGCCTCTCAGGGGAGACAGGAGGGAAAGGCCAGTGGTGTGGCTGTAGAAGGTACACACCAGAGCATCCAGGTCTGTTGCTCACTGCACCAGGGACACAGACCCGGCCTACCACACAGCACACACCAAACCCGCCCCACCCCACAAAACCTTGTTGTTCCAAGTGGTGAACGACAGGCTAGAATGTGAATGCTTCAAGGGCGAAAGCACATGTTGACATTTTGGAAATCAAATTTCTTGGGTTCAGGGAAAAAGCACAAAAATCAAATGATTTGGTTTTATACACAGCTTTCGATTGAGAAATTTTCAGCCACAAAAGACTGTGACATTTAGCCAAAGTATTATGCTATTAATACTTTATTTAGTACATCTCAGCATATGAATTAGTATATATGAATTAGTGCACACTTTCCCAAACCAGTGAGCAGAAAGCCATTTTAAATTCTGTTCCATTTGTGTGCTGGATAATGGATTGACTCTAAGATATGTGAAAGTAATACTAAATTTGATAAGCTTTCCAAAAAGGCGCTGGTTAGGAGAACAATGCTTTCTATCTTGATAAAGTCTCCTGGTGCGGCCGATTACATTTTCTGGTGCCATTCAGTTCAACTTAATTTTAATATTAGAGAGAATTAGATCGAGGAAACCTAAAATTTGCAATTAACCTTTTTCCTTTACATTGTAGTCCTGTATCTGCAGCTTAAATTTTTAACAAGTCCTTAATTTTTAACAAACAAGAATGCAACATCACAGCACATTAAGCTCATAAATACAATGGGCTAACAGGGCCAAAACATATTTTGTAAAGTACGCAAAACAAAATGGAATAGCCTGTTCTTATATAAATGAACTTTCTTGAGTAGTCCTATTTCTTACAGCCTAGAAATAAGTTAGGAAACAATTCAGAGGGAAAAAAACTAAAATATTCAAGTAGCTGCTGAAAAAAGACAGACTACAAATTTTAAGTCTTGAATTAATAAAGATGGAAACTGCAGGGGGTCAGAATTGAAATCACTAAAAATTGTAAGCCTATGGACAAACTGAACTCAAGACGTGCTCACTGAATCTTGGTAGAGTTGAATTTGGGGCCTCCTCTGAATCTTAAAAGAAGGCAATTTAAAACTAATAAGCATTATTTTACACACTAGGCAGTTAACATTTTTGTTACTGTCCCCAGGGGATAAAGACAGAAAGTAAATATTAGGAACATTGATTGAGTGCTTTGCTACATGTAGGTCGCAAGAATGAGTGTTTTTATACAGCTTATCTCATTCATTCCTCAGAGCCTGTGTGTCAGGTTCTTTTATTATTGCTGTTTTACTGATGAGCAAATTAACTCTTGGAAAGCTTAACTGGCTGACTTGCCCCAGGTCAGAAAGTCAGAGATTTGGAGCACAGGCAGTCTGACTTCTGATACCATACTTCTAAATGCACTGTATAAGTTTACATAAACGTATTTATAAATAACACAGTGTCATGAAGGAACTATTGTGCATGTATGGATGGGGACCCACACGGCTAAGGTCTTCTCAATGATGACAGTGGTATGCTGGAGGCATGTGCTGCAGGTGGCAAGCATCTCTTCTCAATATCATGTTCAGTGACATCACACTGGAAACTTGAAACTGACCACAGTGGTGATATAATCACCACAGAAAACAACAAATGTTACAAATCAGGGCTCTCCCACTGCAACTCCCACCCAAGTCAGTTGTTAAATACTTATTGGCACACCAATGGTTATAAATTTAATTTGCTGAACTGCCATGCTTCAATCACATGAAATATTAAAATAAATAAAAGTACAACAGAGTCAAAAGAGCTCCTGTATTATAATTATGTTCCCCAGTCAAATATAAAAATAAAAACTGGAAAGGTGAAAATTGTTCATCAGTTGATTCTGATATCGCCTAAGTGAAGGAGCCCATCTCAGTTGGTTCTTTCCATTTTTAAAATAATCTAATAACGGTATAGCTGTAAACAATTTGGTTTCATGTATTTCTGTTTTTTATTAGAAATTTTTGTGGATAAGTAATCTCACAAGTTAAAGAAATCAGGAACCTTCCTCTGAGATTTCAGTAGCTATCCAGTTTTATTGAACTATTACAAAAGCAATTGATGAGGTACATTTGTCACTCACCTGATGCAGAAGCTCTAAACACAGCCCATAACGTGCCCAGCCACGGCAGATCCAGACTGTTGGCCTCTCCCACTACTCCTTGCAGTTTAATGAACAGTCATATCCAACAAATCTCCTCCCAATAGCCTGCCAGTGGTTATTCTCCCAGACTCTGGGCCCCAAAGAGAGATTTGTCATTGCTTAAAATAAATTTTACAGATGTAATAGATAAAGGCAATAAAGAAAACAGAGCTTTTATAAAACAAAGTTGACAGAGCAGAAAGCTATCTCTCCATAATGGGCACGTACATTTGTGCGTACTAGGTTGCTTGTGTGTACCAAAGGGAAATAGACAATGAAGGTTAGGAGGCATGAAATGACAGCCTTCTTTGCCTTTCAGGGAACGTAAATTTTATTCACTGAATGTAAATCTTAAAGCCATAGTTTTCAATCTGCATGTGTGATCACCAGAAATTGATTTCAAAGAGATATAAAATTATTTAACGTGTTGCTTGGCAATGCAAATCCCAGGCTACATAGTCAAGATTGTCAATAGTAGAAAATTCAGATGATGTTTCCTGTTGTGATCCTTGTTGGGACAGATTATTTTCATCTGCCTTTTGGTGACTGCGCCACTACTGGATGCAATCCGTGTCCTCAAGTGGCCCATTGCTTCTAATAGGCACTTCCCTTGTACTAGCTGAAATACTAAAAGATAATTTTCTTTCCCAGTGTGCTTTAGGGTACCCTCATGCTCTCCAAATAATACAAATAGAGTAGTTTCTTTTAAAATGCCAGTTCTTTAGGCTACTAGAAATCATGTACCTGGTTCCTAATACAAGGGAAAGAAATGGAAAGAAAAACACGTCAATTTTCTTGCCTTCATAATATAGCAAAGGCACATTCCCCACCCCAGCCCCGGAAGACTGGTAACTCAATTTGACTACTTTTATCACAACTCAAATGATCAAAATACAAACTGGGTTTACTCTGTGTGTGTGTGTGTGTGTGTGTGTGTGTGTGTGTGTATTTAATCTGTTTAACAATTTTGGTCTTTAATGCTTAACCCTAGTTAATTAAATTAGCCTATTTTTATGTAGAGATATATTTTAAAATAGAAACTTGGTAAATATGTAGAAATCCCAGTATGCAAACATATGTTCTATAAAATAGAACACAAAATATTAAAAACATTTAATAAAAATCGTCATTCTAAAAACACATGGTCACAATAACCAACAGTGTAGGTGCCTGGAATCAACATATGAGTAAATATGGTCAGTGCAGATGCAGAAGGTATCCTCGCGAGCAGCAGATTACAGAGATGTAAATTTTCATCTACTTAATATAAATTAGCAATTCAATTCAAAGTAAAAATGAACTGCCTGATCCCTGAGTGCAGGAAGTATTTAATATCAACTCTTCAAGATAACATCTACTTAGACTATATTCACAACCCCAGTCGTTACCTTCAAGATATAAACTTACTGGTATGGGTTTGGTAGTTAGGATGGCAGGAGGAATGGCAGGGGGCAAGAAATATCTTTTACAAAGCATTTATACATAAAGCACTGATTCCAACTACATGTCCTGTAGTTTAATTCCATCTGACCCCAGAGGAAAGCGGCTTCTGATAATCAGTGAAACTGGGCTCCTGGGGACAGAGTGTTCATTCTGTGCAAGCTCTGCACTGCATTCATCCCCTGAACACAGCTTCCTCCCACCCCCATCGTCACTGTGGCTGGAAGGAAACAAGTGGCAACATCAACACCATTGTTGATAACTGTGAGAAGATCCACAAGTAGCAGGGTCTTCTATGTTGAAATTCCAAATTATAGACAGCATGCTAATGACAGACACCCCTCTGTCTCTGCCTAGAACAAATATTACAACACTGGCAATTGTACTTTTGTTTGTTTAATTTAACAAGTGCATATCGTGCTACGTTAGGCACTACTCAAAATGTCTTCCGAATATTAACTCTTTTAATCCTCCTAACCACCCAAAGAGGAGGTACTATATGAGAGTATCTCTACTGTACAACCGAGGTACAAAGAAGGCAATAAGTAACTGCCCAACATCACATAGGCAGTAATCTGTGGAACTGGGAAATGGAACCAAGGGTGGATGGCTCCAGTTTGTGACAATTACCCAATGTTCCCTTGTAGAAGACACTGGTGCAAAGAGAGTGAACAGAAGACTCCTGGCCCGCAACTCAAGAGGTTTGCCCCTTGCTCTAGTTGGTCAGGGTGCTAAATATACATGACAAGGTATGTAAATCACACAATAAGCTTCACCGTATCACATCTAGAACTCATATAAAATAAACACCAACAAACAAGCAACAAAGGCCAGGCATGGTGGCTCATGCCTGTAATACCAGTACTTTGGGAGGCCGAGGTAGGAGGATTCACTTGAGGTCAGGGGTTTGAGACCAGCCTGAGCAACATACAGAGACCCTGACTATGCTTAAATATGTGTGTGTATATGTGTGTGTGTGTATGTGTGTGTATATATATATATATATATATATATATATATATAGCCGGATGTAGTGGCATGCACCTATAGTTCCAGCTACTTACAAGGCTGAGACCAGAGGATCGCTTGAGCCTTGAGGCGATCGAGGCTGCAGTGAGGTATGATAATGCTACCCTGCCTCAAAACAAAACAAAACACCACACACACACACACACACACACACACACACACACAATCACGGAATTTTCAAGCACAAAAGAATCTTGGAGACCACTTATTCCATATTTGTCCTCCTTATCAAGAAGGAAACTGGGGCCCAGAGAGGTTAAATGGCTAGTCCTGGGCCCTAAAACTAATTGGAACAGAGCCAAAAACAGCCCAAAGCACACTTGGATCTCTAACTTTCTTCTCTTCCAGTGATCCTTTGCCTCCACCCAGCAGCCTCTGGGGTAGGTGGCCATCAGGACGCCAGTTGCCTGGCTCTCAGCACTTCTCCAGTGAGCATAATGTTCCTTTAACGCCCATCACACAGCTGGGAGGCCTGGCCCACACCCAGGAGCCTTTCAGGAATTTTGCCCCAGTGAGACTAACACAAAGCTAACTGATTAGAAACTGCTTTGGAGAATAGGGAGTTCAAGACAAGACTTCCTTGAGGTCTGGGTAAAGAAGGGGCCAATGCACTGAGCAATAACCAAAGTCCCGCAGTTGGTGACACAGGAAGCAATTCATTTAATCAATCATTCAACCAATTCATTTAATCCTAAACTTCCTAATTAGCAAGACAGCCAAACCCAAATGTCTCAAATTTATGGCACATAAAGTAATTGAAGAGAATGAACCAGAAGACTACCTATTGCAAAGGGCATACTGCTAAAATATAACTCATTTAGCACCACATTTAGTGCACCGAGAAGAAAAAAAAAATCAGATTGAGCAGTACTGACTTTACTGCCTCTGGTAAATATGACCATAGACTTCCCGGGATAGCACCTTGATAAGACAGGGACAAGTGGTAGACAAGAATGAGCCTGATGACTCAGCATCCCTCACCGAAATCACATTACAAAATAGAGTTTATCTAAACTTACATTGCAAGCCTCTTGCTCTACTTGCTTCATTTTATCACAAGGCTTACGTAGCCACGCTGGCTGAAAGGTTGGGGGGCTGCATCCTCAGATGCACACTGTCTGTGCTTTCCACAATGGAAGAAGAGATGTTCTCAGGATGGCATCAGCCACCACATGGACTACTCTCATAGAGATGGTTCAGCACCCAGGGACCTGACGGGAACAGTGGGCGGCATGTAATACAGTACTCAAACCAAATGGGCTGTCCCTGCCAAGTGAACGATATAGGCTGCAAGGTATTAGCTTGTTCCAAATGTTAAGAATCAGGGTTCCATTTTTGAAGGAACTATAGCGTAGGTTTCAGAACCTGGGTCCCTGGTTCAAAAAAATCCATGAATCCCTTCTCCCAAACACACATACACACACACACACACACACTCCTGGAGGATGGTATAGATGGGTTTCATATCCAGGCTTATCAGACTCCTCTGTTTTCCCAAACTCACCAGATGATAAAAATACCCCTGAGTGCTTATTACAGATACTAATCCCTAGCTCTCCCCTAAGGATCCAAGGTGATTCTTATCAGAGCCACTAGGCTAACGACTTTAAAGAAAAATGTGCATCATACAAACTAAGATATACATGAACTGCATTGAGTTTTTCCAGGAAAGAAATGGGGAATGATGAATTTGATTAATTACTTTCCAGTATTTTGGGGACTGGGTTGCAGGTGGGAGTAGGGTGTATTTGACTATTCCTTTAGAAGTCACTAAGGAGCCTGGAACAAGGCTGAGAGGCTTCTTATCTGCCTGAGCCCTATGACAGGAGTATTAATACAACAGCTTTACTTGGTTTAAAGAAAGAATTATTTCACCACCCACACTAATCTCTTCTGGCAAGAAGCAGTATTCTGCTGTGGCTACTCACAAAAGATGATGGAGCCCAGCAATCCTTTCTTTGTAGAGATAGAGGGGAATCTGGGACTTTTCAAAATATTAATATAATCTCACTTATTAAGATAAAATGATGTGCTAAATAAAGCACTGGAAATTTTCAAGTGCAGCTATCTATCCTTTTTTTTTTTTTTTTAATGGAAAAGCTCTATAAATAAGAGTGCCCATTTTCACATCATTGCCTAAAATATGAACATCTTGATATGCTATGTAATTGTGTGCTATTTTACCAGAAGTCAAATAACTGGACCAGTCACCATGCAAGATAAAATAAATTGTAGCTTAGAGAAAAAAACTAATAGCAAGGCTAGCTTCTTCCTTGTCGTAGGCATGGATCCTCTGCCAAGGATGCCTGTGTATGATGGTAAGTGTGCCTGAGGGTAACTCCTAACTCCATCTAATCACCCTACTTTAGAATCAGTTAACCAGTACACTTTTCATTAAGTTTATCAAAGGCCCTTTCTTTTCTTTTAAAACTATAAGAGACAGAGACAGAGAAAAAAAGGAACAGAAGCAAACACGCTTGCCTTTTCTATACCGTTCCATCACACAAAACCCTTCTTGTGAGGTCTTCAAAAATAACAATTCAGCAAAAAGTGACAGCAGAGCAACCACTGGGTCAGCCCTTATAAGTCCTTTTCAAAAAGCTGCTTTCAGTGAATCAATTTTCAATGTTGTTTCAGTTATTCTTAGACAGAAAACTTTCTACCCCCTCCCCTTCTCCTTTGGAAATTTGGTAACCATAGTTTCTGTATCCTGCTGAGACTTGATATGTAGAGCTGTATTCTACCTGCTATTAAGCTGCTGATAGCAGTGTTTCTCTTGCAATTTATGAGCAATGTCAGCTGAAGGCAGAGAGTATTGTACACACTATATTTTCCCAGCTGGAGATCTCCGTGAATGGAAAGCAAAAACATGAATACACATGCACTGTGGGCTTGAGGGAATAAAACGGCAGAAAAGAGTCAGCAGGCTAAAATCAGGTGGGTGGTCCTGATTATAAACCAAGTAGATAATAAAATATTCAAAGGAAGCTCTAACTAAACGGTCCAAAATAGAGACACACAATATAAAGAGAAGCCCAGAGAGGTCTCTTCTTGGCTGTGTATCTCCTGCCCAATTCCTGGATCAGTAATGTGCCAAGATTCACCTTGCCACCTGGGGTTTTAAATAACTCACCATATCCAAAAGGTCATTTGAAACCACAAAAACAAATCCCATTCCACATTAAGTTTCTAATAACTGCTACAGCACATGGTGAGAACACCAGATTTAATTTCTCAACCTTCTCTTCTAAATGTGTCTACCCACACAATACCTCAAGAGTCAAATTTATCTCTTTTCTCTTAAACAAAAAGATTTTCTATGGAGAAAGAAACTAGGCTTATCTTTGGGGCTAAGAAACAGGCACATCATACTGTCCTGGGGCTTCTCTTTTTTTTTTTTTTTTTTTCTGAGACAGGGTCTCGCCCCAGAGTGCGGTGGCAGGATGACATCACAACCCACTGCAGCATCAACCTCCTGGGCTCAGGCCATCCTTCCAGCTCAGCCTCCCAAGTAGCTGGGAGTACAGGCATGAGCCACCACACCTGGCTAATTTTTTTTTTTAATTATTATTATTTTTTTGAGACGGAGTCTCACTCTGTCGCCCAGGCTGGAGTGCAGTGGCGCAATCTCGGCTCACTGCAAGCTCCACCTCCCGGGTTCACGCCATTCTCCTGCCTCAGCCTACCAAGTAGCTGGGACTACAGGTGCCTGCCACCTCGCCTGGCTAGTTTTTTTTTTTTTTTTTTTTTTTTGGATTTTTTTAGTAGAGAAGGGGTTTCACCGTGTTAGCCAGGATGGTCTCGATCTCCTGACCTTGTGATCCGCCCGTCTCGGCCTCCCAAAGTGCTGGGATTACAGGCTTGAGCCACCGCGCCCGGCTGCCTGGCTAATTTTTAAAATTTTTTGAAGAGATGGGGTCTCCCTATGTTGACCAGGCTGGTCTCAAACTCCTGGGCTCAAGTGATCCACCTGCTTCAGCCTCCCAAAGTGTTGGGATTACAGGCGTGAACCACTGTGCCCAGCCCCCTTGGGCTTCTTTATCATGAAGTACACAGAAAAGGTAACAGGCCTCAGAGAAGCCCAAGTCTACAGAGAAAAAAATAATCAAATAATGAATCAAGAAAGTATCCAGCAAAAGCATTTTTAAAAAGTCATTCTTTTCCTAAGAATTCTACTGAGAAATACAACATAAAATATTAATAGGCACCTAGTTAAATAAACTTGATTTAACTCTCTCTCAGCCAAATATAATACAGAACTGGTTTGTCTGTGTCAGTGGTTTCCAATCCTAGTGCTCATTAATTATAAGGGAGGTTTTATTTCATTTTGTTTTTAAATAACCACAGCATGGCTGACTCCAAAATATTGTGATTTGGTTGATCTGGATCCCAAAGACCACTTATTAAAAAAAGGAATTCTTATGTTTAACCAGAGTTGAAAACCACTGGCCTATGCT
The DNA here is from genome assembly GCF_008728515.1 of Papio anubis. Taxonomy (NCBI): domain Eukaryota; kingdom Metazoa; phylum Chordata; class Mammalia; order Primates; family Cercopithecidae; genus Papio; species Papio anubis. The sequence continues at coordinate 117,473,855 of NC_044980.1, forward strand.
CTTCCTCCATGGAAATAATGAATCTCTAAAGAACTAATAAACTAATCTAACTATGCCCTTGATTACCTCAGTAAGGCTAAGCTGACTGGGAAACAGGAAAACTGTCTCCTGATATTAAATGAAAAATGCATACAAAATGAATAATTACAAAAAAAAAAAAGGGCCTTCATTATTTTCACCGGAACACAGTTTAAGATGTTTCTCAAGTAACACTGGAACAGATCTTCAATCTAGGTGTTCAACTGTATTCCTAATCAAAATTTAGTGTTTTGATTCAGACACTCATCTCATAGTACCAATATAAAATAAAAATACTGAGCCTATTAAATTTACCAAGCACAGAGCTAAATCAGGGGAAAAGTGATTACCAATTAAATAGCAACATAAAGTTCTTTGAAGGAACAGCCTTTTGATGTTACCGTCTCAAATGCTAAAAGGCAAAAATCTCAGATCTTAACCTTGTTCAGAGAAAGTCCAGAGAAAACAAGTATGTCTCCTAAAACTTCTTTCATCGGAAAAAAGTATGAGCCCAAGTCAGTTATCATAGGCTTGTAGTGAGTATGCGGTGACAACAGTAAGGTCCTACTAAATTAAGGTGACTCTCAAAGAAACAGGAAAAAAGGGGAACTGCAGTGGACTGGCTATTCTCAAACTGCAGAAAAAAACATAACCCGAAAGACTGGGTACATGCAATTAATACATTTCTGGAGCCTCCAATAGCCAATGAAGGGGCCTAACTTAACTGTGAGGTCCCAGCACCCACCCTGCATCCCTACCATCAGTATGAGCATAGTTTGTGCATCCTTTCAAATGGATTCAGCACAAAGCTGCAAATGCTCGTTATTATTATACTCAGTGTACTTAACTCATACCAGGAGAACTTTCTCCTATGAGAGATTGAAATCTTACAAATTATTAGAAACACCAGACCATATGATGGTTATAGATAGAAATACAGATATGCAGATCTCCCCCACTCTCAATTATTATGCAATTCGTTAACCAGTTGGTGGATTAAGCAGTTTGTACATTTTTTTGGACACTGTAAAACATTTATACTTATCCTCCAACCACAAGATGACCTTAAACTTTTAATTTCTTTCCTAGTAAAAAAAATGTATAGACATTCTTACACAATGCTGGGCACATAATAGAATTCGATAGATTCTATTGAATGAGCTCAGTTTTTCATCTTTGTTTTTTTAAAAATTATTTCTCTTTTTTAATATAATACTATATATGAGTATGTCCTTAAAACAAAAATCACGAAAACAAAAGAGTTAAACACAAACCAGACAACAGCTCAAAATTCAAAAAAGCCTAAATAGAATATGGAGTAGGGGGGAATAAACCTTACATATAATAAGACTTCTCATCAGTTTTGACGCATATTCCTATTATCAAATGTCTCTAAATCAGCTATTCATTTCAAGGATATATATACAGCATGTAGTTTATGATCATTTAACGATAGAAAGAAATTATAATTGTTTCTTGACATGGCATAATTTGATGCCTGTTGCTGCTTATATACATTTTCCCTAAATATGAAAGTTTTTAAAAAATTATTCAAAAGATAGTATGTGCTTGCAAAGCAAGTTTCTCTGCTCAGAGGCAAACCAGGTAAATTATGAGAAAATTCACTCATAAAGATAATAATTCTAGAAGTGGAATATTTACTGGGCCATGTTCTCCAAACTTGCATTATCATAAAAATCATTGTGGAGCTTGGCATTCCTCTAAACATTCTTCTGTAGATTCTGGTGTGGTATCCAGGAATCTGCATTTTAGCAAGCACCACACATTATAGGTAAATTGAATGATCAGGTAAAGTCAGACAACGGCTAACCTATCTGTGTCTGGTACTATGTTCAAAGAGCCCACAATTTAGTGTAATGGTTCAAAAACTGCTGCACATTGGAATCAACTGGGTGGCTTTTAAGCTTTGATGCCCATCCCCATTCAAATCAAATCCTGTGGAAGTGGGGCCCAAATATCAGTACGTTTTAACCTGCGTAGGTGATTCCAGTGGACGGTCACACTGGTGAACTAATCTTCCAGCCTAGTTTAGTGGTTCTCAGTCCTCACTGCTCATCAGAGTAACTTGTAGGAAGTTACAAACTAACTTATTAAAAAAAAAAAAAAAAATGCATAGACTGCACATTAAACCAATTGAATCAGAATATTTGACCATTAGGACTTAGTCAATGCATTTTTTTTCCCTAAGTTCCTAAAATGATTTTGTGTGTTTGTTTTGCTTTGAGACAGAGTCTCCCTCTATCACCTAGTGTGGAGTGCTATGGTATAATCATAGCTCACAGCAGCCTCAAACTCCTAGGCTCAAGCAATCCTCTCACCTCAGCCTCCTGAGTAGCTTGGACTACATGTATGCACCACCACGCCTGGCTAATTTTTTTATTCTATTATTGTACAGACAGGATCTTACTTTGTTGCCCAGGTTGGTCTTGAACTCCTGGACTTAAGTGATCTTCTGCCTCACCTCCCCAAATGCTAGAATTACAGGGGTGAGCCACCACACCCAGCCCTAAAATGACTTTAATATGCAGTCCAGATTGAGAAGAATGGGCCTAATCGATTCTAAGGTTAATCAAAAGTATTTAAAAGTATTTACCCAAACACGCTTTCTCTGCAAGGCACAAGACTATGTTTGCCAAATACAACAACAAATTAAAAACAAATAAATTAAAAACAAAACAGTCTCTCCTTTGAAGGAGACTGCAACTCAGCTGGTCAGATAATAATACACCCTGATGAAAAAACAAGAGGATATTACAGAGTATCAGCGAAGGCTGAATACCTAAGTGCTAAGGAGAAAACTAAAAATGTTATTAGTAAGTTTCTAGTACACGTTAGCTAAGTGACTAATCATTCAAACGTGTGCAAATGCTTGAGAAAAATTACTCAAGCTGACCTGGAGGTCATGGATTTGAAATACAAAGTCTTCCGGAGCCTTCCAACCTGACTGATCCTTTTCTATTTGAAGACTATTTTCTACCTGCAGGAAAATGTATAAAAAACACTTTCAATCCACCTTCCCTTCACAAACATTTAAGGCTAGTACAGCCAGTGGCAGTTTAGGTATCAACACATTCTCAAAATACTGTTTCCATTTTTTAAAGCAATATTGTATCCCTTAACATTCTGTGTTTATCAAATCCTTAATCCCATTTTACAGACAGAAAAATAAGGCCTAAGGAGTTTGATCACTTGTTTAAAAGACTCTTGTCCCTATCAGGATTCATTCCATGAGACTACAGCCACCGTTTTTTTTTGGTTTTTTTTTTTTTTTTTTTAGAAATACCCTTAATCTATCTGTTATTTAAGGGAAATTTATTTTCTCCATCCATTTTTATGCTCTGTCGCCTCACAGCGTTAGGCACTTCTAGGTGCTTGGAATACATTAGTGGACAAGACAGACTCCATGCTCACATGGGGCAAGAGAGATAATAACCAAGCAAGCAGCTATAATTTTAGGTACTTAATCCCTGATGAAAATAAGGCAAAGGTTTAGGGAGTAATAGGAGAGAGACTATTTTAGAAAAGGGAGTCAAGAAATGCCTTTCTGGGAGGTAGTGTCTGTGCCAAGAGCTGAAAGACATAAGACAGCTGGCCACGCAAAGGCCCGCTGGCAGCAAGGAGACGGGCTGCAGAAGTAGAGATGTAACATTCTACTTGTTCAACAAAGCCTGTCTCAGAAGACATACTTGAAAAATGGTACATATTTATTGAGAACTTAGTGTGTTCTCAACATTAAATGAAGTCAACGAGATGTCATCAAAGGCCTTTGGTGAATGCTACTGGAGAGAAGTAACCAGAGAAGCCTAGAGCCATCTGAGGGGCGAGTGCACACAATAAACAATAAATGCTCTGTGAGCCCAAGAAGGAGAGGTGAATGCAGCATATGGAAATGAACTAGGCACTTCTTGGAGGTTTTCTTTTCCTTCTGTTTATCTTTCTGATCTTAAAATTCCATTTGACTCTTCAAGCTGTAGTTTTAACAAATATGAATGAAATGCATTTTGCAGAAGCAATGACTTATCTAGACCGCTATTAAGAGCAGACAAACAAAGCTCTTGTTCCTTTACACTATTGCGTAAATATGGAACTTTCTTTGAAGTGTGTAATAAATGGTCATTTTATAATCTATAATACCTAAAATATTTTGACGTACCCTGTTAGCAAAACAAATCTTTAAAAAAAAAATAGCAGTACACTATTTAAAGTAGATTGGTTTGTTTAACAATTGGCTTAGATATCAGGAGAAAGTGTGTGAAATAGTAAAGAACTGGCCACAATCCAAAAATCCATGGGCACAAGAATGGATAAATAATAATGGTATAGTCAAACAACGTGATGCAGCATTGACAATGAACTCATGCTTCATGTTGAGTGAAAAAAGCAAGTTGGAAAATATACTATATATGATTCCATTTATGCAAAGTGCAAAGCCATGCAAAACTGAGCAATGTATTATTTAGGACTTTAGAAGTATATGATAAAACATGGGAATAAAAACCATAAACTTCAGGATAGCAGCTATGTAGGGAGGGCAAGAAGCAGAATAGGGTTAAGGAAGGATCACTGAGGGGTTAAAAAGGTCCTGAAAATGAAATTTTCAATTACTTAATCTAGTGATAGGAAATATATGTTTGCTTTCATGCTGTTTTTTATATCTTATGCATATGTTTTAAAATATTATTTTGCATATATATTCAATGCTTAATGAGACAAGATTTTAACTGATTTAGGAAGAACTCAGATCTGTACCCAGATACATTCATGCTTGTTTCACATTTGTCTATAAATTCCTTTTCTTAAGCTTAAATTTAACATCCTTTCTTGCATTTATTTTGGTGAACACAGCCTGAAGAAAAAGAAAAGTAATCCCCCCTTTTGAAAGGGAAAACATCTTAAAACACAAAGTAGATTGTGAATGAAAACAGTTTTCCCCTGAGGAGCCATGGGAAACTGAAGCAAGAACTCTCCTCTTCAACTGAACAGAGTCTAAGGTGTCCTGATCTGTTTGACATAGGACACAGCACAGGGTCTGTAAGGAACACTGAAGCAACATTCGCGTACAAGGGTGTACTTTGCAGGAAACCAAGGATTAATTTTCCCAAGGCTCACAGGCAAGTACTTCCAAAAAAGGGAAAAATACAACTATTACATATCCGTGCAAATCAAAATTCATAGAACAGTGGCAGGCAGCCAACCCAACTATTTCAGGTCTGCTCCCCCATCTGCTTGGCCTGTTAACTGTCGGAAAATACAAGCAAATCGCTTCTTCTGCAACTAATTCTCAATAGGGCTCCTAAAAACCAGACTCCATGATGCAACTTTAATAAGACAGAACAGCTTATTATGATCAATAGAGCAAAGCCTTCCAGCAGTTGCAGAGCCAAAAGCTAGCTCAAATGCCTCTTCGGTGGACACGGAGCACGAACACCACCCTTGCCCAGCACTGCAGAAGGCCCCGAGCCAGAAACACTCAGACACCAGGAAGCAGCTCTCAGTCCTTATTCCTCTCTGCAGATGAACCCAAAGGCATTCTCATCCTGCTAGATTTTATTAGCCCCAATATATGGTAATTAATTTACTGCAGGCTCTTAATTCATAAATGGATCAAATAAAGCCTTACATGGCTTTTGGCAGCCAACCCTTACTAAATTATGGTGACTAGAAGTTTGTTCAAATGCTGCCCGTAAGTCAGCCCCTTCAGCTTGTAAAGTTCAATTAGAGAGTTCTTAGCTTATTGTGTGCCTTAAAGCTTCAAAGAAGGCATTATTCATGCCTTTTCCACTGCCAAAAAAGGAAAGCTGGCAATGAAGCAATTCCTAGAATGTTGATCCAGGCATTACCAAGAAATCTTAAGACTTCAACTCTCAGTACCCAACACTTTGAGACAAAAATCCCAGCAAATTGTAATAGACTAAAATTAATCTAATTAACTATGGAAATCCACAAAATAATGAAACGGCTAAGAACGCACAAACAGAACCACCTGGCAGAGTTTCTTTTTCTACATTCCCTTTCTAAGTGCCACCGATAGGTTCCTGTAATTGTAGTCTAAACAGACGGGAGACTTAACCAGAGGCCAGAAAAGGACAACTTGGAACTGTCATTCCCACCACAATGGGCTGCCATTCCGTTCCCATGCTCACATCTAGACTGGCAGGCAAAGCCAGGGGTGTCACTTGCCAAAGGTTTGAGTCTGACGAGCATTTTCTGAGGGTGCGTGTGAGTTGATGTGTGTTTCCTTTGTATGCTGTCTACTTCTGCCAGGGCTAATGACAGCTCTGCCCAGGGCCCATGAGCCAAAAGCTTTCCCCTCTGATTCTTCCTTTCCCAGCAGGTAAGTGACTGGACTCTAGTGCTCCTTCCTGTGGGCTGTTCTGTGGTTGCCCTCAGATATGAAAAAAGATTGGTGTATTTTCCCAAGAGTACACCATTAAGTCAGAAAAGTCCTGGGCAACAAATCTCCAGGTCTGTCTGCAAAAAGAAGAATTTAGTCCTGCCAGCTCAGTAAACACCCTGGCCCTTCTTATTCCTGTGCGGCAGACTTACATGAAGGAGGAAGAAAACAATTCCACTGCGAGCTACTGCCGGGGAGGCCAAGGCTCTAAATCTCCTTGAAGCTGAAAACAAATTAGCAGCTTTGCCTGCATCAAGCCGGCCATCTGAAAGGAGGCTCCTTTTCACTCCAGCATTACAAACTGTGCTTCTTGAAGATAACACTTTTAAGGATATAAAAAGGTTTCCTTCAGTTTACTGCCTGTCACCTATTGACTCAACTGGCAGAACAGCACGGACTCCATGCAACAAAGTCCCTCTGAGTGTCTGTGTAGGACTTGAGCAACATGGGAGGCAGTGGGGACAGAAGTGGCAAGATTGTTTTCAGTCAGGCTGAAGTCAAGTCATGAGTTCTCCTGACTTCCTTCTCTCTCCCTCCCTCCCTCCCTTCCTTCCTTCAGACAACACATATTTATTGGTAATTGCTAACGTGCTGGGCACTGGGGCTACATTCATGGACAAGAGAGAGAAAAATCCCTGCCTCAGAATAAGATATCAGTCTCCACTCAAGGAAGGCAGGCAAGTACCTTTTATTATTCGGAAGTAGGTGGACTAAAGGAAAAAGTACCTTTCTAGGCTGAGAAGAAAAACTTGAAAATACAGGCGACTGAATATGCTTTGGTTAAGTGAGCAGAGTGCTTTGGAGCTCTGGGGAATACACCCTGCCCCGTGGCTTGGTTTTACCATAGAACATAGCAGTGTACCTTGGTTTTAATGAGTGTCTTCCACACATCTGTCCCTTGTAGAAGGAAAATGCTTATGAGATCTGTCTTTTCCTAGGACTCTGATTCTTAGAAGTGCAGGTATTAAAGGGCTGGTCAACATTGAAAGAATTTGTGAAAAATCAGCTTGGCGAACAGCTCATGTTGATAAGTAAAGATAAAGACAGAGCTCAAGCCCAAGATAATGATCTGGCAAGGACCCATAAGGGAGGGAGGTAGGGCTGGGCTGGGGGGAGTCTGGCCATTCATATGCTGCTGATTTAAGTCCCAAGCTTATAGTCTTCTGAAAACCAAGCATCACTGAAGCCACATTTGGGGGGAAAAAAAAGGCCAAGCAAACCACAATAATGATAAACTAAATGACTAGATCTCTGTAGAAGGATAATAATGATGGCACATTCCAAACTGACTGAAATTATCTCAATTTCAGGTCATGAAATAAATGATGGCCATGAAGAAATTACAACAAAGAAACTTAAAGCTCTAAAAATTTTCTCATTTGTAAAACGGGGATGATATTATAGCCACTAAAAAAAAAAAAAAAGAAGATTTCAGTCATAGTTTATAAAGTTTAGTTTATAAAGTTTATATAATGAAGACTGAATGCTTCACTCTCTTTTTTTCCAAAATTGGCAGCAAGAAAGTTGGTTGCCAGGAAATCAGTGAAGTCTTTTTGGGGGAAAACTGATAAAAGCAAGAGAAAAGGAATATGGGAATTGCAACTCTACAGAATTCCAGAATATGGGAATTGCAACTCTACAGAAATAATTGATCCAGGTCTTCAGTTCTACTGAAGCATGTAGAAGTTCAAACTAGCTTCTCAGCACACCACTCATAGAAGCAGACAGCCAATGGTCATAGGCATTTGAGGAAAGTCTCCAACATAAAATACAGATGACAAATCACACACATACACAAAAAAGAGAGGAATTAAAAGCAATGCTGACAATAAAAAGAAGAAAGAAGAAAAACTAATTAAATATCTGCAGCGAAATAAGGAGATGCTTCATTCATGAAACTAGAATAGAAGGCTTTTTAAGAGAGCAATGCCAATAACCAAAATAGAAAATAAAAAGCTTTGAGAAATTAAAAACGATATGGGGGAAATGAAAACACAAAGATAAATGCAAAAAACTCTCCCAACAGAAAATACAAACTGCATATAAACCAGAGTTTTGAAAAAGGAGAAAGATCAGAAAAGAAGAAGATTGGTACAGGAGGTTCAACTTCTACATAAAAAGAGTTCCAGAAAGAGACAGCATGGAAATGGAAATTAATCCTTTCCAAAGAAATACATCTATAACATTTCCAAAACTACAGGACTTGAGTTTTCAACGAGAGGACCAAACTCAGAACAACAGATTAAAAAAGAATCCTAGGCCGGGCGCAGTGACTCACACCTGTAATCCCAATACTTTGGGAGGCCAAGGCAGGCGGATCACTTGAGGTCAGGAATTCAACACCAGCCTGGCCAACATGGTGAAACCCCATCTCTACTAAGCATACCAAAAAAAGTTAGCCGGGTTTGGTAGTGGGCACCAAGAGGCTGAAGCAGGAGAATCACTTGAACTCGGGAGGCAAAGTTGCAGTGAGCCGAGATTGCGCCACTGCACTCTACCCTGGGTGACTAAGACTCCATCTCAAAAAAAAAAAAAAAAAGAGAGAGAGAGAGAGAGAGAAAGAAACCTAGCGACTCCGGAGGCTGAGCTGGGAGCATCACTTGAGACCAGGAGTTCAAGACTACCTTTAAACTCCTAGGAAGATCCCATCTCTACAAAAAAATAGAAAAAAAAAAAGAAATGAGCCTAGCATGTTGGCACATGACTGTAAGTCCCAGATACTTGAAAGCCTGAGACAGGACAATCCCTTGAGGCCGGGAATTTGTGGCTATAGTGTACTAGGACCATGCTACTCACTCTAGCCTACGTGAAAGAACAAGTCCCTGACTCTAAAAAAAGACTCATGCTAAGGGATTCCATTGACATATGTCAGCATACTGGAAACAAAGAAAAGATGAAAGTTTCTGGGGTGGAGCAATAGGTATCAAATACAAGATCTGAAATCAGGAATGGCATTGGCCTCCTCAGAGACAACACTGGGGAGCTCAAAGCAAAGGAGCATAATCTTCAGAAGTCTGAAGAAAAATGATTTTCAACCAATTCTTCATGTAACCACATTATCAATCAAGCATGAAGGTAGACAGAAGAAATTTTTATGCATTACATTTTTTAAGCATCTGAGCTTTCAAAATTTTTACTTTCCATGAATACTTATCTTTTCCTTTCCTTTATTTTATTTTTATTTTTTAGACTGAGTTTCACTCTTATGTCCCAGGCTAGAGTGCAATGGCGCGATCTCGGCTCACTGCAACCTCCGCCTCCCGGGTTCCAGTGATTCTCCTACCTCAGCCTCCAGAGTAGCTGGGACTACAGGCACCTGCCACCAAACCCAGTTAATTTTTGTACTTTTAGTAGAGACGGGGTTTCTCCATGTTGACCAGCCTGGTCTCAAACTCCTGACCTCAGGTGATCCACCCGCCTCGGCCTCCCAAAGTGCTGGGATTACAGGCGTGAGCCACCGTGCCTGGCCTACCATTAATCCTTTTTTAGGAAGCTATTGGAAAATGGGCACCACCAAAATGAAGGGATGGACCAACAGAGATGAGTCAGGAAATAGGGTATCCAACATAAGAGGCAATGACATCTTCAGAATAGTATACAAGAGAGATTTCAGATTTTTATAGCTATGAATAATGCCTAAGCAATCAGTCCAGATTGGAGAAGGTCAGAAAACTCTGGGAGAGGCCGGTCGCGGTGGCTCACGCTTGTAATCCCAGCACTTTGGGAGGCCGAGGCGGACGGATCACGAGGTCAGGAGATAGAGGCCACGGGGAAACCCTGTCTCTACTAAATACACAAAAAATTAGCCAGGTGTGGTGGCCGGCGCCTGTGGTCCCAGCTACTCGGAGAGGCTGAGGCAGGAGAATGGCATGAAACCGGAGGCAGAGCTTGCAGTGAGCCGAGATCGCGCCACTGCACTCCAGCCTGCGCAACAGACTCCCGTCTCAAAAAAAAAAAAGGAAAAAGAAAACTCTGGGAGAATATATTCCAAAAGATAAAATATATAGAACTTACACTTGGTGTATTTCAATATACTGAGACGCAAATTTATAATTCTGGCATGACAGTTAATGGTGAATCAGTGTGGATGCACAGAACACTAAGCCAACAAAAAAATAAGTTAATTATTAACTCATGGAAAAGAGTTGGATTAGAAAAGGTAATCGTAGAACATGGCTGTGCTGTAGTCATAATGTAAATGCTGAATAGTGACCTAACCATAATTACTTGTGGTGGGCAGTCTCATAATTACTTGTGATGGCCCCTAATGACACTGCCTCTTGGCATTCACACTCTTGTGTGATGCCCTCCCCTGAGTGTGGGCTGAACTTACTGATAATGAACATGAGTATAACAGAAGTAATGAGCTATCATTTCTAACATTAAGTTATTCAAAGACTGAATTCCGTTTTGGGTGCTCTCTCTCTCTCTCTCTCTCCCTCTCTGATCTTGCTGGGAAGCAAGTTGCCATGTTGTGAGCAGTCCTATGGAGAGGTCCACGTGGCATAGCACGTCGAGTTGCCGGTGAGGAATTAATGCCTGCCAAAAACCATGTAAGGAAGCTTAGAAGTGGCTCCTTCATCTCCACTGGACGGTGTCTTCAGCTTACAGTAGCACCTACAGCTTGACTGAAACCTTCTGAGACAATCTGAGCCAGAGGCACCAGCTAAGTTGCTCCCAGATTCCTGACCCATGGAAACTGTGGGATATGGTTGTTGTTTTAAGGTACTGTTGTCTAGAATAATTTGTTACATAGCCATGAAGAGCTCGTAACTCATAATTATATTGGAAGTATGGGTGGTGGTAAAATATATTTGTGTTGGAGGAAAGGGTGAGTAAGGGAGCTAAATCATTACCTTCCATAATAAAAAGTTACTATAAAATACCTAAAACTGAAAAATAAATCAAGAAACACCCATATAAACATGTGTTTTCAAAATATAGAGGAAGATGCCAGCCCAAAGGGTTTTGTGAGTTGCCTCTGGAAAGTAGAAACTGGGTGAAGGGAAAGGTGAACTATGAAACTACTGTTCTTTGTTACGGGCCTTATAGAGCTATGTGGCTCTTTAAACTATATACGCACATAACCTGAATAAAAGTTAAAAAGAAAATTCAACTACATTTATGTGTTAACTCTCGTGCATCCAATAAATTCTATATTTCACAGTGGTCTTTTGAGCATTCTAAGAAATCTTAATACAAGGTATATATAAGTGGCACTAGAAGTCATTGGATCTGGTACAGGCACGTTAGACCAGGGGTTCCAAAACCTGTTAATGAAACTGGTAAGACTCTACCTCTTAGGAATCTTATTAGATAATGTCTTTAATGGGTTCATTCTTCTTTGGAGTGTATCAGAACATAAAATAAGTGTCAGCCTACTCAAACCAGATCCCGCTTTACCTGCAGAAGTGCTACTAGTTTAATAAATGATGGGAGTAAGTAGAGTCCTAGAAATAGACCTGTTTTTGGAGACTCAAGTCACGGCTACTCAATCAACAGGACTTCGCACTGTGGGTTATGCCATCAGGGCTGACTATTTGCTAAGAATTTTGTTTAGAATCCTTTAAGTCTGAAATGATGCTGGCATGAAGAACACCTTAAGATCTTTACCACTCCTTTGCTACCTGATTCTGCCATGAAGAACACTGTAATATCTTAATACTCCTTGGCTACCTGAATTTCAGGTATCTTCAAGAGATTATGTAGTCCAACCTCCACCCCTTCTCTGTACACCTGAGGAAAGTGAGGCCAGAGCCAAGAAAACACAGCTAGAGGGTGCGAAAAGGGAGGTTACAGCCCCATTCTCTTGACACCTGATCCAGTGCTTTTTTCCAGGGTTCTTCTTTTCCCTTGTACCTTATCAAGCTTACCCATTAAGTCCTAAGGTATTTCCGAACTACATCATACTTAGCTTACATATAATGCATTAGTTTTCACAGTGAATGGGGGATATTGTCACCAAAAGGAGAGGACGCAACAAAAGTACTCTGAAAGAACTTCGTTAGGTCATTATATATACATATATTTTTGTAACAAATGGGTATGGTGCGAAGTGAGAGTTCCCAACAGAAGTTCACTAGTTACTTAGTTTTCCTTTTCCTTTTAACTGGACTCCTTTTTCCCTTGTTTTAAAACAAGTACACTATAGTAACCTCAAAGTTAGAGCAACCACGCCATTTTGTTTTAATTCCGTTTTTCTCATGGTTTAGCTACAGGTCTTTTCTCAAACACAGTTTGTCCAATAGTAGTCATAACTGAAATACCAAGAACTCTTGATGATTCTGCAACAATACATTTTTAAAATCTGCTAAGTGGATAGATGTTAGACTACTGCAGCCAAAAGGATAAAGAAGAATTTTTAAACAAAATATTGCAGATGCTTCTTGATTTATACAATTATGTCCTTTCAGAGGGTCTTAATGAACACAATATTTTGTATGAAATATAAATGCACTTTTTGCTTAGTTGTCATGAGGCATTACAAAGGCAAATAACTTCTCACATGCTTTTGCAGTCATGTGCTGTCAACTCCAGATACTCTTCACTATTCATGTATCCAAAAAAGAAGTTCATATGTAATAGAAGTAAGGTTTTGGCTGCCTTCAAGTGATTTTAATGTTTTCATTTTGGGCTCTAATCAATCTTATTATGCCTACCAACTGGCCTGGCACTCTTGCTACACTTTTGTCGCTTTTCATTAATGATCAGAATGAAATAAACGGGGGAATGACACAAAATACTGAACCATAGCAAGTTGTACTGCCAGAATTCACAGAGCGAAAGAACAACACAAAATTAGGCTCCCTGACAATCCCCTAATATTCCTCTGTAAACACCAGACTATTCTTTCTACTTTCCAAAATACACAAACAATTTACCCCAAGGAATGCATGAAGTTACAGTTGCATACCCGCTGGTAGAGTATCTGCATCTCCTTTGGGTAAAGTGTAGTGTAAAACCTGACTCTCCTGATTAGGCATAGTCAGGGTAGAGTCAAATCTAGAGTAAAAATAATAACAAATAATAATAATTTAAAAAATAATAAAACAACAGCAACTTATCAACAGATCCCAGGGGATCTGACTTAGCTGCCAGCCTGATTCTCCAGAGGAAGAGCTCAGCACGCGGCCAGCCCACCTGATCCTGAAACCTTGAGGTGGGTATATGTGGTTAGAACAACTAGATCCCTCCCAAGCCATCACTAGAGCCACAGAACTCTGTGCTTTTAATTCTCCTTTGGACTCTGCCTTGATTTCTATGCAATTCATAGATTCCCCCATACTTCATTTTCCTCACTGTGAGAAAATAAAGATGGTGATTCTAAATCACAGCCTCAAATACTTAACAGTCACACTCAACATATGATGTGCTTTGTTGAAATTCCATACTTGGAAATGTGCTACTTGCAAGAAACTGCAAGCTAAGGAGGACTGCTATGGCTGATGATATTTATTTTAAGAAGACTTTTAATTCAAATGCCAAATATAAAGTGAGATTTCCTAGAGGGTGTATACTTTAGGGATTCTCTAGTAACTGACTGGGAAATTTAAGGTAATACTCCCCTTCTGAATCATTGAAGATTAATGTGTAACCAATATAATGTTAAGTAGCTCACTCTATTCTGCTTCTTTGAAAACTGACCCTCCATTTCCTTAATTCCATTAGATTCTCTGTCCCTGTGAATGTGATAATGCCCTTCGGTCACCGTATCAGCCAGGAGTCTATGGAAGAGATGAGTTCACCATGGCGCTACTGCTTTGCAATGAAGATTGTCCTGGTTCCTGGTCTATGGCCTCCTAATGTGTCTGCCCTTGAGTATTCAAAGACTTTTTGAACTGAAAGTGACTCTCACACACTTGCTTACTGCAGCCAGCTTCAAGAGTGAGCCAAGCCAATGGCCCAGTCCCAGTTGTGGTTCTTCTGTGCTTCTGGTACCCACTCGCACATGTTTGTCTGGACAATAAATAATTTTATATGTGTACTTATGTGCACTGTCTGGAACTGGCTGGCTTTTCATATTCCGAAAAGTGACTAGGTCTTCTTATGAAGCTGAGGAAAGCAGTGGAAAGCAGCCTTTGCAGGTTCTCTTTAAACAAGTTGGCCTCTGCTGCTGCTCAAGTGAAATAAGACACATTAAATGTTCTCAGTCAGCTCTGTCAACTTGAGTTACTTCAAAAGTTGTCTGTCAATGTGGATATGAGGAAGACATCTACAAGACAATATACAAACTGTGCAAATGTACAGGTAAGTCCTCGAAGAGCTGGCAGGATCAAAACTGTCCACTGGGCCAGGAATACAAGGCATTGACTCTCTGAGGCACAGGAAGTGGTGGGCCATTTTTTTTCCTTGTTATGAAATATATAGTTGGAAACTACAGTTGAGGTGTTTTTGTAAAAATATTTGGTGAATATCAAATTTTAAAAACATTTCACTCAATAACCCGAATTAAGTTTCCATATTTCAGTCAAAACCTCAAACGGACAAGCAAACGTTTATTTATTTCTCTCACAGCATATTTTTTTAAATAGTTGGTTATATTCATACACACACAAACAGACTCAAAACTACGAAAAGACTAATCATGTTAGATAAAACTAGAAATTCAGAAAGAAGGCACTTCCCACAGTCATTTTCTTTGGGTGGTCTGTACCTTACTTTTTCCATAAGAATAATGGGCCTGATTATGGGAATCGTCTCCGTAAATGAGAAAATGCTAACTAGATGGTGTTTTTTTTTTTTTTTTGAGACGGAGTCTGCCTGTCACCCAGGCTGGAGGCAAGGGCCGGATCTCAGCTCACTGCAAGCTCCGCCTCCGGTTCCCCGCCCATTCTGCCTCAGTCCGGAGTAGCTTGGACTACAGGCTACCTCAGCCACCTCGGGCCCGGCTAGTTTTTTTGTATTTTAGTGAGACGGGTTTCACCGTGTTCACCAGGATGGTCTCGATCTCCTGACTCAGGATCCGCCTCCTCGCCTCGGCCTCCCAAAGTGCTGGGATTACAGGCTTGAGCCACCGCGCCCGGCAACTAGATGGTGTTGACAGAGCAACAGAAGGTACTCCAGGCAAAAGTGTTTAATTGTTCAGACACACCAAATGTGCCTTGTGTCACATAAAGGAAACAGCCACATTTCTAACATCCAAGGTTGGAAATACTGTGAAGGGGTCTCATATATACATTGAGTCTGAAGACTTAATTATGAAATGAATATATATGGGTATAATGTGTATGTATATAATAAATGCTCAATTTACTATTCAATTCCAAGAAATTATCAGATGAGCAGTAAGCATCCTGCCTGCCTCACAGCACTTTTTTACCTTCCTGGGTCTCCTGACTGGGTTATGTCAGACTTTGCTAGATACCCCCTGCAATTGTGCCCACGAGCCGAATTCCCCCTACTTTTTTTGTTGAGGACAGCTTTTGAAAATCTGTGATATGTCTTCTCTCATATTACAGCTTATTTTTCTTTTGCCAGGAAAATACCAGCCAAAATTATTTGAGATCAGAAAGGCCCCAGAAGGGCATATAGGAATGCTTTTGTAGATACTACTTTTGAAAACTACCTTGATGGTTCTTCCTCCTGCTGTAGTTATACACAGAAGAAGCCAAGGGAAAAAGAGACTACGAGAGGAAATAAAGTAGCAGGGGGCAGGACAGCACTCGGGCATGTCAGGGAAAACTGCACACTGCATGCATCAAGTGACAAATTATATATTATAAACAAATCATGAGATGCAGAAGGTTTTCTAGAAAACCCTGTCCTTCATCCTTCTTTATTCTGAAAAAGCAGAATCCAGAAGAAAAATGTTTGCAGAGACAGCAACACAAGTAAATCAGATTCCTTCCAGTTCAGAATGGATGCTTGACAGACTAATTTTCTCCCTTGAGTGTTTGAATTCTTCATATTTAAAAGTCTCTTTTAACTTCCTTCACTTGGGAGAGAAAGAGCTGTAAAAGTCATTCTAGACACAAGCCGAAGTTAAATCCAAACCTTTCTGACATCCAGAGCAAAGTCCTCCATTGATGCAGAGCCCAGTCATGTGGTCTCTTGGGAGCATCGTTTGTACTCTTGCAGATTCCTCTTGCTGAATAATTTTGGGTTTTACTATAAGGAGAAAGTCTCATTCCCTTTCTATGTAGGGTAGGACCCTGGGTATGAATGTTGAGAGCTATACATTTGACTTACAATTTCATCCCTTTGTCATCAAAATGTCAGCAAGTCCAAAGTTGGAAAGGATAACTGAGATGGGCACTCTCATCCAGGAAATATAAACTGGTACAACTCTTAGGGGAAGTAGTTAGGCAATATGTGTTTCTACTACATTAGAAATGTTTGTGTACTTCAACTCAGCAATTCAGCTTCCTGAAAACTGATCCCAGCATAAAAATTCCAAATTCACAAAACAAAACAAAAAAACTTCATACACAAAGACATACTATGTAATGCTATTTATATTTATCTAAGAAGTTGAAAGCAATGTAAATATCCATTCTTAATGGAATTTAAATTAAATTAAGCTTTGGTGTGTCTATACCATGGAATATTTGATATTTTAAAAAATGCTTCCTAGAAAGTGTTTTCCTAACACCAGAAATGCTTGTGTTTTAATGTTAAGATTAAAAGAAGGCAACATTTAAAAGTGTATCTACCTAGAACTACTAAGAAATTATAGCAAGGTTGCAGGATGTAAGGTTAATATACAAAAGTCAATCAATTTTCCATACACCAATAATGAGTAAGTAGAATTTGAAATTAAAAACACAATAATATTTATATTAGCAATGAAAAAGATGAAATACTTAAGTAGTATAAATGTAAAAGGAATATGTGTAAGATCTATATGAGAAAAGCTAAAGACCAGGCGTACTGGGTCATGCCCATAATCCTGTGCTTTGCGAGGCCAAGGTGGGAGGATCACTTACGCCCAAGAGTTAAAGGTTACAGTGATATCCTTGATATGATTGTACTACTGCACTCCAGCTTGGGCAACTGAGCAAGGCCCTGTCTCTAAAAAAAAAAAAAAATTTTTAATTAGCCAGGTGTAGTGGTGCCAGGTGCACACCTGTAGACCCAGCTACTCAGGAGGCTGAGCCAGGAGTATAGCTTCAGTCAAAAAGTTCAAGGCTGCAATGTGCTATGACCACATCACTGCAATCCAGTGTGGGTGACAGAGTAAAACCCTGTCCCCCCCACCCCCCCGCCCCCAAAAAAAGAGAGAGAGGAAACTATTCTCCAAAACATTCAAAGACCTTTTCAAATTCAATAATAAGAAAACAACTCTAAGAAAAATGGGCCAAAAACCTTAACAGTCAGCTCATCAAAATAGATATACAGATGGCTGATAAGTACCTGCAAAGAGGCTCCACATCATAAACTGTCAAGAAAATTCACATTAAAACAATGAGATACCACTACACACCCATTAGAATGGTCAAAATCCAGAACACTGACAACACCAAATGAACTCTCATTCATTTCTGGTGGGAATGCCAACAGTATTACCACTTTTCCAGAAAACAGTCTGGCAGGTTCTTACAAAACTAAACATACTCTTACCAGATGATCCTGCAATTGCACTCCCTGGTATTTACCCAAAGCAGTTAAAAACTTTATGTCCACACAAAAACCTACAAATGGATGTTTACAGCAGCTTTATTAATAATTGCCAACCTTGGAAGTTACCAAGATGTCCTTCAGGAGTGAATGGACAAATAAACCATGATACATCCAGACTCAATGAAATTAATATTCAGCACTCACAAGCAAAGAGTTATCGAGCCACAAAAAGACATGGAAGAAACTTAAATGCATATTGCTAAGTAAAAGAAGCCAATCTGAAAAAGGCTACAGACAGTATGATTCCAACAATATGACATCTTTAGAAACAGCAAAACAATGGAGACAATTAAAAGATCAGTAGTTGCCCGGGATGGGGGAAGGAGAGATGAATAAGTAGAGCACAGAAGATTTTTAGGGCAGTGCAAATACTCTGCATGAAACTACATGGTGAATACAGCTTATTATCTATTTGTCTAAACTCACTGATTGCATCACACCATGGGCAAACCCTAACATAAACTACGAGCTTTGGGTGATGGCGTGTCAATTAGATTCATCAGTTGTAACACATGTACCACTCTGGTGGAGAATGTTGATAATGGAGAGGCTATGCATGTGTAGGGGCAAGGGATATATGGGAAATTTTTGTACCTTCTTCTCGATTTTTTTGTGAACCTAAAACTGCTCTTACAAAACAGCCTTTTAAAAAAGTGTATCCAGGTCGGACACAGTGGTTCATGCCTGTAATCCCAGCACTTTGGGAGGCCAAGGCAGGAAGATCGCTTGAACCCAGGAGTTCAAGACCAGCCTGGGCAACATGGTGAGAGCCCACCTCTACAAAAACACAAACAAAGAAAACCTTATCCACTGAATGATCTCAACTAAAGACACTAAGACAAAGGCAACAAAAGCAAAAATAGCCAAGTGGGACTACATGTAACTAAAAAGATTCCGCACAGTAAAAGAAACAACAGAATGAAAAGGAAAAAGAATGGAAAAATATTTATAAACTCTGTTTCTGACAAAAGGTTAATATCAAAAAAAAAAAAAAACCACACACAAAATAACTCAATGAAAAAATGTGCAGAAATTTTTTACACAATTTTTTACACAATTTTTCATTGGGTTATTTGTTATTTGCTATAATCCCAGGAACTCAAGAGGCCAAGATGGTAGGATCACTCGAGGCCAGGAGTTCTTTTTTTTTTTTTTTTTTTTTTTTTTGAGACGGAGTCTCGCTCTGTCGCCCAGGCTGGAGTGCAGTGGCGCGATCTCGGCTCACTGCAAGCTCCACCTCCCGGGTTCACGCCATTCTCCCGCCTCAGCCTCCGAGTAGCTGGGACTACAGGCGCCCGCCACCACGCCCGGCTAGTGTTTTTTTTTGTATTTTTAGTAGAGACGGGGTTTCACCATGTTAGCCAGGATGGTCTCGATCTCCTGACCTCGTGATCCACCCGCCTCGGCCTCCCAAAGTGCTGGGATTACAGGCTTGAGCCACCGCGCCCGGCCGAGGCCAGGAGTTCAACACCAACCCGCGCAACATAGCGAGACCGTGTCTCAGCCAGGTATGGTGGCACACGTCTGTAGGCCCATCTCAGCTACTTGGGAGACTGAGGCAGAAGGATCACTTGAGCCCAGGAGTTTGAGGCTGCACTACAGGCTGGGTGACATAGCAAGACCCTGTCTCTTTTATTTAAAAAAAAAAAAAGAAAAGAAAAGAAAAGAAAGAAGGTGAGGGCTGGGGGACACTTGAATAGACTTTTCTCCAGAGGAGACACACAAATGGCCAAGTATGTGTGAAGATGCTCACAGTGCTCAGCATCACTACCCACAAAGGAAATGCAACCAAAACCATGAGACAGCACCTCGTACCTGTTAGGAGAGCCATTATTTAAAAAATCAAAAGATAACCATTCCACTTCTGGGTTGTTTATCCAAATTGAAGTCAGGATCTTGAAGAGATGTCTGTATTCCCATGTTCATCACAGCGTTATTCACAATAGCCAACATATGGAAGCAACCTAAGTGTCCATCAGTGGGTGAATAAAGAAAATGAGGAATATACACACACTGGACTATTATTCAGCATGTCAAAAGGACATCCTGTCATATGTGACACCGTGCATGAGCCTTAAGGATATTACATCAAGTGAAGTGAGCCAGTCACATAATTATTACACATATATGATGTATCTAAAGTAGCTGGCCAGACAGAAGCAGAATGGAATGGCGGTTCCCAGCAACCGTGGGTGGGAAAAAGGGGAAATTGCTGCTCAACAGGTAAAAAGTTTTAGTTGTTCAAGATAATTAAGTTCTAGAGATCTGCAGTACAACACTGTACCTAGAGTTAAGAATAAAAAAAAAAAATCAAGGAAATGAACTAACATATTTATTAAGTCATCACTAAATTGTGAGATTATAGAGTTTTTTCCCATCTACATTTTTACTCTTCTTCCCAAATCTCCTAAAATGGCATGTATTCCTTTTATAATTGAAAAATGAAAACTGTATTGAGGATATGTATGATTTGAGGGTAAAAGTATGTCAAATATTTTGTTCCTCCTTTCATGTGCAGATTAATCTTACAATAACAAGGATGGAAGCTGAAATATAATAAAATGTAATGAGATTTTATAATGCATTTTTAAAAATCAGTGACAAAGTAGATTTCTCTATTTTCAATTGTCTAGACCAAACTTAATTTAAAAGTAACATATTCCTGACTAGAAAGCTACACTACTCAAACAGGTATCAAGACCGTATCACTTTGTTCCACGAATTTATTCAACATTCAACAAATATGTATGGCGCACTTACTCTGTGCCAGGCGCTGGGGATCCAACAGTGAACAAAACAGATGGAATTTGTGCACTTAAGAAGCTTGCAGCATAGTGGGACTGAAAGTGATGGTTTGTATACATCAACCCAGCTGAAGCTGATTCAAATACTACTGCCAAAATCAGATGCTAGAATTATAAAGAAATTCCTATCATTCCATGTTTAAAAATAAACTCCAGTTATTACATCACATTTGACTCCCTTTCCAAAGAGCACTTTGTAAAATAGACAGGAACTTTTGTGAAGGGGTAGACAGAAATCCAGAACACCCAGGAATTGTATGAAGAACAAGGACTCTGAAAGTCCAACCACAATGTGTTCAAATCCAGACTCTCCCCCACTTGCCACGTGTGCTGCCTGGCACACATGAATCCCTTTCTAAGTCTCCTTTATTAAAATATAGATAATGACAGTGGGCTTCTTTTGGCTTTTGTTCTGAGGATTAAAGGAAATCATGACCTGACAAGCATGCCTAGCACAATGCCTGGCACAAAGTAAGTACTCAACAAGCCAGTCCCTTCTATCATCCACACAACATACATGTTTGCACATAAAAACAACAAAGAATCAAGGACAAGGATGTAAAAGTCAACAAAATGGGGGGATTGGAGTAAGTGGTAATGACTGTTGACGGATACAGGGTTTCCTTCAGGGTGATCAAAATGTTCTGAAATAAATTGTGGTGATGGTTGTGCAACTCTGAATACACACACACACAAAAAAAACACTGAATTATACTCCTGAAGTGGGTAGATTGTAAGTTATGTGAATTATATCTCAATAAAGCTGCTGTGAGAACTTATTTTTTAAATGTCAGTGGAATACTTTAATCAAATGTCCACCTAGGATAACAAGCTATTCTTTGCAACCAACGAGACCATCTCCATTTTGTAATTAGAAAATACCTCTTCAGCTCAAAGTCACTATAATATTAAGACACTCAAGATTTTCTTACTAATTCCTGACCAGGCGTGGTGGCTCACGCCTGTAATCTCAGCACTTTGGGAGGCTGAGGCGGGCAGATCATCTGAGGTCAGGAGTTCAAGACCAGCCTGGCCAACATGGTGAAACCCCGTCTCCACTAAAAAATACAAAAATTAGCCAGGCGTGGTGGCAGGCGCCTTAATCCCAGCTACCTGGGAGGCAGAGGCAGGAGAATCGTTTGAACCTGGGAGGCAGAGGTTGCAGTAAGCCGAGATAAAGCCACTGCCCCAAACCTGGGGGAAAAGAGCAAGACTTCTCTCTCAAAAAAAAAAAAGATTTTCTTACTAATTCCTTCTTTACAGGAAGAAGACTAAAAAGCGGAACAATACCACATATACATACAAATATTATAAGATAGCGCTTACATCTTTTACCATAAGTCCTAAGAAAAAATTAGTTTTAAAGTTTTCCATTATATATTCACATATAAGAATAAACCTGGCTATAATATCAACCAACACAAAAAAAGAGGTAACAGTGTCTTTACATAGTGAGTTTTAAACCTATTGGTTCATTACTTAGCACCTAATGTCACCACGAAAATACATACACAAATGACACCAAAAAACAAATATTTGATCTAAAACATTAAACTGAATCCTACTCAACAACAGCTTATTTTTCACATTGACAAGAGTTAAAGTGACGGTCTATGTTGTTGCTTTCCCACAAAATACACAATCACTCATCATATCCAAATTTGGCTGCAATCCCTCATCAGGAAAAGCATAAAACAAGTAGGTCCACAAGTAAAGCAAATCCAGGAAAATGGCACAAAACCCAGGACAATTCCTTCCTTTCTCTCCATTCAGTACACCTTTATTGACTGTCTATTGTATGCCTATGTGAAGACCTGTCTTTCGTTTTTTTCTACCTTCTGTATTTTTCTATGAAGCTGCTAACATTTCATGAATCTTTTTATTTTTTTTATTTTTTTTGAGACCGAGTCTCGCTCTGTCACCCAGGCTGGCATGCAGTGGTGCCATCTCAGCTCACTGCAAGCTCCGCCTCCCGGGTTCAAGTCATTCTCCTGCCTCAGCCTCCTAAGTAGCTGGGACTACAGGCGCCATCCACCATGCCCGGCTAATTTTTTTTTTTTTTTTTTGTATTTTTAGCAGAGACGGGGTTTCACCGTGTTAGTCAGGATGGTCTCGATCTCCTGACCTCATGACCCGCCCGCCTCGGCCTCCCAAAGTGCTGGGATTACAGGCATGAGCCACCGTGTCAGGCCCTCATTAATCTTAAAATGAAAATACCCTGATGAGTTTTGTTGTTTATTATGTATCCTTAATTCGATTTTATTTTTACTAAAAAATTTTTTTTTCATCAATGTACTCAGAATAATCAGAGGTAACTAAGATGGTAAATATACAGATTTGATTCACTATTTGGGTTGCCTTTTCCATATGAAAGTGGGTAGCACTTGTGAACTTCAGAAGTGACTGCTACCCTGAGCTGCTGTGCTGACAATGGTGATGAACCTCAAGGAATCATCCACACTTTTTGGTTTTTTTTAATTATACTTTAAGTTCTAGGGTACATGTGCACAACATGCAGGTTTGTTACATATGTATACATGTGCCATGTTGGTGTGCTGCACCCATCAACTCGTCATTTACGTTAGGTATATCTTCTAATGCTATCCCTCCCCCTCCCCCTCCCCCCACCCCACAACACGCCCCGGTGTGTGATGTTCCCCTTCCTGCGTCCAAGTGTTCTCATTGTTCAATTCCCACCTATGAGTGAGAACATGCGGTGTTTGGTTTTCTGTCCTTGCGACAGTTTGCTCAGAATGATGGGAACCACCCACACTTTCACTGACAACTTCCATGGCAAGATGGCCCAGGAAGCCAAGGGGAAAGTTCACAGCCAATACAGAGTGGCACTAAGTAGTAGTTCTTCCAGCCCCTCAAAACTTCTGTAGAGTTCACATTGAGGCTCACCACTTGGCCCTTTTTCTCATTAGCATGGTAATTAAACAACCATGCTCACCTGCCCAACTCACATACTGGGGGCTGATTTATCTCCATTTAGCACAGGAGTCATAAGAAGCATGCGCACTAGACATCTCAAGTTCCCCATCATTGCACTGTTATAATCGCCACTGATTTGGATAGAGGTAACGAAATACAGACATCTTATTCCTCTTGGGAGTCAAAGTTGAATTGATAAAGTCACTATGAAATACCTCAATAAATAGTATTTCACTCTGTAAAGTACTATACCAACTCCATGCTGTTACTGAAAATACAAAGTAAGCCTGGATTAATGTTTAATCTTGCCTCAAATTTATCAGAATTTCAAAAGAAAAGTTCTATTTTCAGTTGTAAGATTGGTAAGCAAATACTGCTAAACAGGAATAACAATACCACAGATTCATTTTCCATTACATAGGATCATTTACCTTTTAAATTGATTAGCTTGAGGCTGAGTGAGATACCTCACTATAATCCCAGCGCTTTGGGAGACCAAGGTGGGTGGACTGCTTGAGTCCAGGGGTTCGAGACTAGCATGGGCAACATGGCAAAACCTCGTGTCTACAAAAAATACAAAAAAAAAATGAGCTGGGTGTGGTGGTATGCACCTGTGGTCCCAGCTATTTGGGAGGCTGAGGTGGGAAGACCACCTGAGCCCAGGAGATCAAGGCAACAGTGAGCCATGATCACAACAACCGCACTCCAGCCTGAGCGATGAACTGAGACCCTGTCTCAAAAAAAAAAAAAAAAAAAAACAAGAATTAGCTCGAACCTCCTCCTGCATTGCACACTTAAACACTATCATCTTTATGACTTTGGAGATACAGGAGCACCCAGCCCGAAGCAGAAGAATTTAAGAACATCTCTGGTGATTTAAAAGAGAATCATTTCGGTCGGGTGGGGTGGCTCAGGTCTGTAACCCCAGCACTTTGGGAGGTCGAGGTGGGTGGATCACCTGAGGTCAGGAGTTCGAAACCAGCCTGACCAACATGGAGAAACCCCGTCTCTACTAAAAATTTAAAAATTATCGAGGCGTGGTGGCGCGTGCCTGTAATCCCAGCTACTCAGGAGGCTGAGACGGGAGAATCACTTGAACCCGGCAGGTGGAGGTTGCAGTGGGCCAAGATCGTACCACTGCACTCTAGCCTGGGCAACAAGAGCAAAACTCTGTCTCAAAAAAAAAAAAGAAAAAGAAAAAGAAAAGAAAGAATCATTTCTTTCTCCAATTAACTACCCTGAAAACACTGATTCCCAAAGTCAATTTCCTTCCTTGAAAAATGCATCAGGTGAAGAAGGTCCTCATACAAACAAGCATTCTTCCTCTCACACCAGGTGCTGAGTCTTCTCATTAAAACAACAGTCACTATGGTAAGTTGCCCTTTGTATTTCCATTGCCCCCACCCCCGAAAAATCTGATTCTCCGAGCACAATTCTATATTTGGTACATTAACAACTTTCCTTAATACTATGGGGTTCTGAATCATCTCAAAAATAATTCAGCAGAGGCCACACAGAAATAGAAGTATTGCATCTGGCTCACTTGAGAAATCAACAGTAGGGTCCACTCTTCCCATATCAATAACTTAGGAAGACTGGTACTACCAGTTGTTTGTTAAGCCTCTTAAATCCTCTGTGGAGTTCATGTTGAGGAACAAAGACAGACCTCTTCTTCATCAGCACAATGATTAAACAACTCTGCTCACCTGCCATAGCATCCTGATGGACACTGTGAGGTAAGCAGGACAGGTGTCCCTATGTCCATTTTATATCTGGGAAAGTGAAGCAATAACACATGTGTCTTCCTTACAGGGAAAAGGTCAAGGAACTTGCAGAGGGCTAAGACATAAACTCTTTGCCACGAGAGTGGTTTTCAACCTTGTATGCGCATTAGAATCACCTAGGGAGCTTTGACAAAACACCAATACCAAACCAGACCAAAACGCCAACCCAGACTAAAATGCCTGCGGTGGTGCCTGGGCATCAGTGGGTTTTAAAAGCTCCCAAGGTGATTCAAAGGCACAGCACTGAGAACCATCTTTGGCAAGTACCAGTTTTCTTTCTCTCACTTTCTTTTCTTCTTGGCTTTACTTAACCAGTAAGAAAGTGAAAGGGTCGTGAATGACAGAGTGGCAGAGCAGTAGTAAATAACAGTCATCACAATGGCGACAGATGCAGCTAAACCAAGTATGTATTCAGGTAAGGCAAAAAAAAAAAAAAAAAAAAAAGCCAATAAGAAACATGATTCAATAAAAATCAAAAGGAAACACATTCATAAAGGCTAAAAAGCCAAGTTCAGCACATATGTATTACACATATTGCTATATACACTATGTTTTTCTTCTGGTGTTTTTTTTTTTTTTAAGAGCAAATTTTCAAACAAATGACTATACAGAGGCATGTGTGTCCCAAATGGCAGGAATAAATGCTAAGGAAATTCTTTCCAACATCTGTGAGTAATTTTGTACCATACATCATTGGTCCTATGCATTCACCTTAAAGAAAAAAGATCAGAGTAGAATTACCAAACATCCAAATGTAGTAATAGTTTTTCTCTCCTATTAGGCATGATCTGAAACCCATTAATTTTTTACAGAGGGAACTTCACTAGTAACACTTTATTCGTGAGCACAACTTGGTACTTAGACAACCAGTACTTCATGTACTGGCAGTAACACTAGGGGAAAGACTATGACTAAAAGAATCCTCCTCTAATGAGAAACTCTAAACACAAGAAACAATTAAGTATTGAATGGGGATCCTCCTAGTCCAGTCTTGCAATTCCCAACCATCCAAAGAAATCACAGTAATATTCAATATTCCCCAAAGAGTGCAGACATGAACTCTTAAAATTCTAGGATCTTAAAACACACGCATATATATGACCTTCACACACATATGATCGCACG
This sequence comes from Papio anubis, assembly GCF_008728515.1. Taxonomy (NCBI): domain Eukaryota; kingdom Metazoa; phylum Chordata; class Mammalia; order Primates; family Cercopithecidae; genus Papio; species Papio anubis. Next base: position 117,500,554 of record NC_044980.1, read on the forward strand.
TAACAAATTAGGTTTGTGGAAAACACTATCAGTTACACAATACTCTCAAAGTGAAAATACCAGGGACAGGATTTTATTCAACTCCATCTACAGGACATTAGTCAAAGGCACCTGACAGTTTTATAAATGCTCAACTTGAAGCTCTTTGTTAGTGAAACCTCATACTACAAAACTATTGTAGCTTACTCTCCCCTCCCCTTCTCCTGGAATCCCTCTCTTTCAGCCCTGCCAAATAACTGGCTCCCAACGTGTTTGTTCTGTGTCTCTCTTTGTTTTTCCCAAAAGGAAAAATTAATGGTCAAGTGGGTTTAATTTTTAAATTGGTACAAGAGCTTTAAACACGCTGTAGTGAGAAAAATGCAAATGGAACGCTCTTGCAAATGGCTGCACATTAAACATACATCTTATGACCCAGGCCTTTACTAAGACGAGTTCTTAAATTCTTTGGAGGTCAGAAGTTTAGTTTATTCAGCAAGAATAACTCTATTAACAGCTCCAGCTCCTTCTTGTCACCACAGTAAACATCCACACATTCCAAATCCTGGAAAATGTGAGGCAGTAAAGAGAAAGCTGGAGCTGCCAACAGCCTGAAAACCTTCTAAAGCTATCAGTCCATTGTACGAATGTACAAAGATATCCACAGAAATGGATGGATCGGAGCACATATAAAAGCAGCTACATTGGACTCAGGAGACCAGTTTTTCAGAGGACAGAGTGGAACTGGTGAGGCTTTATGTATATCACTATCAAATAATAATAATAATATCTTACAGCTCTTTAAGCAGATGCCCAGAATTCCACATCAACTTATGTACTGCTATAGTTTTCAGACCCTGATTTTTTTCCTAAATAATCCTATCTTTGAGAAGAGGCTGAGGTTAAAAGTCAAAACTAAGCAGACTTCTAAGCAAAGTGAAAAATAACTCAAGCTTTACAGCTGTTCCAGAAAGTCTGTGGCTAATTTTACAACATCTACCACCCAGTGAGGTCACACTGCAGGAACTTAGTCCTACTCCACACTTGAATAAATAAAATCATGACAAGCAATAAACTGATGGGAGTGCTAAGTCATAGCTAAGAAATGGGAAGACAGCATTTCACTCTAATGAGTAAATTATCCAAGTACAAAAAAATCTGATGTTCAAGTTTAGGGAAATTAACCCTTACACTTTCCAAATATTTTGCTGTTCCTGAAAATGTGTGCACCTAAACAAATTCACTGTGACCTTATTAAGGTCTTGAATCCTTTTTTGTACTTTTCACACCGAAGTGTCAGTCTGAAAGCCTTATCCACCATTTCCCTTAGAGAAAATGAAAGGGAAGGCAAACTGCACAACCCAAGAGAATAACATGATAGAAGCTTGCTCCCCACATGGGACCCCTTGAACTGGAGGGTGACTGAACAGACAAGCAAGATGAGACAAATTCTGGCTCCTCCAACATCAGTTCCTCCCAATGTGGTTCCACGGTATTGTTTCAAATGGCTTCCCAGAATATCTGAAAAACCCAAATTAAAAGTACAAAAAGAAAGAAGAGACCCCAAACTCAAACATTTCTGAAGCCACAAAAGTAAATTTTAATCACTTCCCTCTGAGCAAACAAGAACTGACCATAGTCATACTTTCAGACCTTTTCTCTGATTCTTTCTTGTATACTCTTTATTTATACTTACCAGTGCCATCTATAAATATTTTTTATTTAATTATGAAACATATCCTACAAGAGTATATTTAATGTAAAATGTAGAATTCAGAGTTCTCTAAGAACCTTTGTTTTTTACCTTGAAACAGCTTAAGCCATTTTCTACCTTTTAAGAATTATACTCAACACTTGTCATCTGATTTTCATTTATTTTTATTTTCTTCTATCATTCCCCGGTTTGTCACTATCCCTAACTATTTTTTCTCAACTACTTCTTGCCCAGCAGTTACCCTCAACATTCCCCATTCACTCAGTCACTTTTGTATACATTTCACCTTCTCCCTTTGAGTTTTGGCCCTCAAATTTTCCCCCTTGATTCAGAGGAATCGAGTGAATAATTGTGACTCTCAGACCCTTCTTGTTACCCTCATCCTGCCCTTACTCCTCTGGCAAATGACCATGATATCAACAAACTGTCATCTCCTTTATCTTTGACCAATCTAACCGACAGGAGAAAAAAGTTCCCCACCCCTTCATTTTTCTTTGTTCCCTGGTACACTCTGAAGCACCCTGCAGCATGCTTCTTCCTTATCCCTTCTACTCTACTCATTCTCCAATGGAGCACTGCAGCTCGTCTTGGTACTTAGTTTTCAATTATTGGTTGGCTTGTTTTGGTTGGCTTGTTAATGACACTGGCCATATGAAACACGTTGTACCTGGTGGTCATGTGCTATGAGACATGGCCAAGATTTGGATCCACTATCGGCATGGCATATGCTCTGATGTATATTCCAATAGCAATGATAGATTAATCCTGATCCATTTCCTTTGAACCTTGTTTCTCTTGTGGCCAATGGACTGCATTTGCCAAATGGATTGCCGAGTTAAGGAACAGAAAAGGTTTTATGTCTCTGGCCATAGAAGAGAAGTGACCGGCTTACTAGGGCTTAAGTCTTTGGCCCTGGCCTCATTACTTCCGAGCACCAGCTGGCCACAACCACATCATGACCATGATCCTCACTATGTACAAGAACCTTGGTTCAATTCAGAAAATAAGTATAAGCCTCCATAACACAAAAACAACCATGTCAAGATAGACACATTGGTTGGCACCCTAAGAATTACATAAACTTGAGATCTATCTCCCTTCCCAATTTCCACAATACCTTTTAGGGGCAGAGTAAACCCTAACCCGCTTCTCACAGTCCTTCCATGTTAGCACTTAAAAGAGGAGAATCACTTTTCGAAACACCTGACTCATCCGCAATGTAAAAGCAGCCATGCACAAGAGGACAAACACAGTTCTTCCTTCCAACACAAATCCAGAGAGCGGAAAAAAACACTTTTCATTCCTCTCTGAATACCGCAAAACCAATTCTCCTCACAGGTGGACATAAATACATCGTGGGGAAGAGGGCATGGGGAAATATATAAAAATAAACTGTATTTACCTTCTTCTGTTTCATGCCACACGATCCCTTCCAAATTCACACTGGTCCCAGGTTCACAGGGCCCAAGACACTCTGGCTCTGTCACTACTCCAACTTCACACGTATTGACACCCACAGAACGAGTCCGAACCAAAAGCTGTTCAACCGGTGCTGCAATATTGGATGAAGATGGGGAAAAGTAGGAGGGTAGAATCTGAGGCGTGAGACTGCTGGAAATCGGCGGTGGTGGCGCTGGCACTGTAAACAGGGGATCAACCTGAAAGACAGACAGGCTTACTGCAGTAGGGCTGCATTCCGTGCATTCCTTTTAATGCAATTTGCTTATACCACTTCTAGAATATATCACCATTCCAAATTCCATTTGCAATTATAATATGCTTTGAGTGCTTCAATGGTGCCAAAATATAAAGTAGAATAGAAATGAGCATTTTGTTTTTTCATGCCAAATAAGGTAAACATGAGCGCGCTAGCTCCCTGAATCATAAGCAGGCCTTCAGTGGTCTTCTAAATCCATCCTTGGACAACCGTTAGCCTCAGCAGACGTGAATGAAACATGTTTTGCAAAATTAAGGCTACTTCTGACATGTAATGAAATCTCATTTTAAAAATGATAACATTTTCCAAAGGCGAAACTCCAATAAACACTAAAAATTTAAGTATAAGAGATGAACTAAAATTGTTTTCAAAGCACTTGATAAACCATAATGAATTAAATCACTACTAAAATATATTAGCTTTGCTGAATATATAAATATATGAACTTTACAATCTACACCGAAACATAAAAACTGGATATTGTTAGCATGTATTCAGAATCAACTCCTAATTAAGTGTTCTATTGCAAAGTTTAGCAGAATTCATATCCGGGGGAGATAAATGTGTGTGCCCCACATCAACAGAACTTGAGTTTCTCCAATGCACAAATTCTTCCGTGGTTAAACTGGTAAAGATCCTTAATGAGCTTGATTAAGGCTCAGCCACCATCTCTCTAAATAGAGGAAATGTAAATCACAGCCAACTACAAGATCTTGTGGTGCAATGACATCCCCTTTGCACCGCTATCCCCAGGAGAGCAGCAAAGGAGTTCTTCATCACAAAAGTTTAAAAGTCTGGCCATAATGAAACCAAAGGCTATGCATGTACTAAACAGTACATTCATTTGGCCCATTGCTAGGACTGCTACAGATACCTCTGACCCTGATTATTGGTTGTGAAAATGCCACACACAAAGCCCATTTGTACCAGGACTCCAGATTATCTATGTCTTTGTGTTGCACATAGAAACGGCCTACATTTAAGGGATGACACCTCACAAGTATTATCAGTTGGGCTAACAAATCCTGTATGTAAACAGGACAGATCGAAGATCATTCTGGTAAAAATGTTATCTTATTCTGCTGTTCATAGATTCCCAGTTATCCACTGTAAGTTATCTTTTGTAGCCACTTGGCTACAGGCGTGATAGTATATAGTCTTTGTTGGTTTTTGGTTTTTTTTTTTTTTTAAAGAAACAAAACAAAAAGAGTGTATTTCAAGAGTCATATGAGGAAGTGTGCTCCTAGTTAAACAGCTGAAGCAGTCATCTGTGTGGGCTCCTTGTTCATATGACTGTAGGAACTATTTCTACAGTTTGCATTTCACTAAAATGATAAACTGACGTTCACTTGCCTGAGTGATCCAAGATGCAACAGAACAGCCTTTCACCCATCTGCATGTTAAAAAAACTTAATTTCCTGCTCTCAAAGCTGCCATAAAACTTCTTTTGCTCCATGCTTTTTATTGTTCTGCATTCTTGATCACAGAGCCCAGGAAAGAAAAGCATTTAACAGCCCCAAACCCCAGGTACTGTGATTTATGCTTTTGTGTAAATGTAGCTTAATGTGGATCAAAGTTCACACTGATAGTTCTTATTTTAAAACTGAGCTGACAAATGAACAAAGGGGTTCTGAGAGAGGAAATTTAAGGGGGAAAAAAACAATGCTACCTAGTAGTCTTTATTACAACTAAAAGACTGTCTGAGATTAGAATCACTTTCCAGAGTCAAAAATAGAGACCAAAGAAAATTGGGGTTTTTTTGCAGGCTTTCCAGCTTCTTAATTTGTATAGTTAGTTGTAAATTGACTGCAATTCGATGTCACATGTATAAATTGAAAAGAAAAAATAGAACATTATTCTGAAAATATTCTTCATATTACCTGATCAACAGCCTACATTAATATCAAGAGAACAAATGTAGCTTGAATAGGATGTATAAGAAAATGAAATAAAATTAGAGATGAAGAGTCTTACAGCATATCAATTCTCTGATTTGGAGGTGAGAACACAATGGGGCAATGAGAGTTATGGTGGCAAGATATACTAACACTAGGACTGGCACCAACTCTGATATTAACTAGCTTATGACCCTGGAGAGTCCTTCAACCTCTCTGAGGCCCATTTTCCTCAACTAGAAAACACATTATTGGCCAGGTATAGTGGCTCACACCTGTAATCCCAACACTGTGGGAGCTCCAAGCAGGAGTATCACTTGACGCTGGGAGTTGGAGATCAGCCTGGGCAACACAGCAAGACCCCCTTCTCTGCAAAAAAGAATTTAAAAATTAGACAGGCACGGCTGGGCACAGTGGCTCACGCCTGTAATCCCAACACTTTGGGAGGCTGAGGCGGGTGGATCACGAGGTGAGGAGATCGAGACCATCCTGGCTAAGACGGTGAAACCCCGTCTCTACTAAAAATACAAAAAATTAGCTGGGCGTGGTGGTGGGCACCTGTAGTCCCAGCTACTGGGGAGGCAGAGGCAGGAGAATGGCGTGAACCCAGGAGGCAGAGCTTTCTGTGAGCTGAGATCTTGCCACTGCACTCCAGCCTGGGCGACAGGGCAAGATTCCGTCTCAAAAAAAAGAAAAAAAATTAGCCAGGCACTGTGGCATGAGAGTAGTCCCAGATACTAGAGAGGCTGAGGTGGGAGGATCAATTGAGCCCAAGAATTCAAGGCAGCAGTGAGCTATGATCATGCAATGGCACTACAGCCTGGGCAACAAAGCAAGTCCGTCTCTTAAAAACAACAGCAAATGCATTCTTCAGTCACCTAATATTGATGACAAATCCCATCACAACAGAGTTTCTAGACTAAAGCCTTATTTCAACATAACTCCACCTATAGATATATATTTGCATGCAGACACACACACACACCTCTCTCTCTCTCTCTCTCTCTCTCATATTTATGTAATTTCCAAGTTCAAATTTCTATGGAACCAGGATGCCTTGAGGGGAGAAGCCAGAGTACTTTGGGCCTACTTGTAAGTTAATTGTGTTTGTTTCCATTAACACAATCCAAATGCAACCATGAAAGTTCAATTGATATTTATAGCAAGAACATTTGAGCCCAATTCAACATGTTTTAAAATGAGAAAGACAAGGTTCAGAGAGTTTGACTAAATATAAACTTAATCATAAATAGTACCCCAACGTGATAATAGTCTTTAGACTATTTAAGGCTTTTAAGGCTTAAACCCGATAGTTACTATTGTTTTGAGGTTCACATTTTTGACTTGCACAAGTGAACTTCTCAGTTCGTTTTTCCACTGTAGTATCGGCTTTTCATGGTGACTCAGAACTGCCACTCCCATAGGTACCAGACCAGCACTACCAGTGAGAGGAGAAGCAAATGAGAGGAGAATCGCACCTTCCCCCCATTCACTGTGAGATGTTGGGATTGGGGAGGAGGTGGAGCACAAAGTCTACCCACGTGGTCTACCATAGGGCCCTCTTCCTTAGAGGTAGCTAAGAACAGGATTTGCAGGTGGGGATTACAGCCACTCCCAGAGGTGTTTTTATTTGGCAGGTATGTTACTTTTTAAAACATTCCGATTTTTTTACCAACACTTTAATAAATTGGGGAAGAATTTAAATTTCTCCTCTTTCGTAAAATAATAATTGAATAATGTGCTCTCCTGGGCCCACATTCCTCATGGCATCAGCTGACAGGACTGAGCTTCACTGCAGCCTTGCCACGTGACTTGCCCAACCAGAGAATGCTGGAGTTTGTGCTTCTAGCCTCTCCCTGAAACAATCACAGAATGTCGCCTAGCCCGACCCACTCAGTTGAGAGAAAACTGTGACCCGTATTTGTACAAGTGTAATAAGCTATCTCTAGTGGCAGCCCAGGTACACATAAAACGATGGCATCCCACAAGCAGAAAATTGACAGGAGTTCAACATACACTAGGAAACAGAAGAAGAGTGGAAGGGAAGTAATTCAAAGAGTGTGGCCAATTCTTTCTGCTAGGTAATGCACTCAGCAGGAGCTGCTCCCCCCAAAAGGTTTCAGTTCTCTTGTGTATCTCAGTGTCAAACGTGAAGTCACATGTATCATATGTAAAGCAGGATTTTAAAGCATTTTCAGTAGTTATTTTTGCCTTATACAAAAGATCAAGTCCACTGCACCCTGATTTCTCAGGTCACTGATCCATACACTGAACCATAATTTCTTCAGCCAATGAAGGTCGTTAAGGCAGAGGGTGGCCACAGTTGCCACAAGGACTCCCTGCAGTAAGGAGGCAGCATACCACGCCTGGAGCCTCTGGTTCTGTTAGCAGACAGAATTGGGTTCAAATGCTGACCCTGTCAGTACCTGCTGTGTGGAACCCTGAGCAAGTTACCGGGCTTCTCTTCTCTAAGACTCAGTGTCTAGTTCTAAGAAATGGGAGTAATAGTAACAATTACCCCCACAAGAGTTGCAGTGAAGACTCAGTGAGATAATCCGTGCAAAGTGAATGCTCAGCATAGTGCTTAGCTCAGTAAACACTGGCTTAAAAGTCCCTGGTCTGATATTACAGTTCCCTAACCCTGCACACAACCTTCCAAAGCTCCTTTTTATATCCTACTATATTTAACATAAATCTATAATCCCCTCCAAATGCATGGTTAAGTGCGGTTAAAGTATGTTAAAAATATAAGAAAGGGGGCTTAACCTTGAGAAGCTCAGCCTGGGGAAATACTGCTTCTTTCATACACTGGCATCTGGCAGCAGTCGACTGGCTTAACCCACCCCCATTTTACAATTTTATGGCAATGATGGGATCACCATGAAGGTCCTGATGAGTCCCGTACTACTACAGAATCTCCTCCTCCTAATCTCTAGTTGCAGCTTTTTTTCATGCACTGCTGCCCTAACAGTCAGCTCACCTCAACTCTTATCACACATCCACCCAATAATTACTACCTGCCGTGTGCCAGGCACCGTGCAACCTGCTAGAACAAGAGTGGCCCAAACAGACCAGGTCCCTGCCCTTGTGGACTGACTGTGTAGTGGGCAAGACTGTGCACTAGTCAAATAATCATACAAATACAGCAAAATTACAAGGATAATTGTAGAACTACAACCAAAGGACCTTTCATGGTGGCCTGAGAGCAAAAAGTAGGTTGTTAATGGAAGACAGGGTGGGGCAGGGATCTGTCTTCATTGGGAGTTGGAATCCCAGCTCTACTGTTAGCTACAAAACCTTAAGCAAGTAGTGTGATCGCTCTGGGGAATCACTGCCTTCATCTGTAAAACGGAATTAACCCCTGGTTCATGTGACTACTACATAAGATCATACAAATAACTTTAGCTCAGGGCCTGGTAGAAGGTAGCACTCAGTAAATAGGGGCTACTGCTATTGTCAATATTAGTATCATTATTACAAATATATCTGAGACCTGCAATCGATAGGTGGTTTGGCCCTATGGGACCAAATGCTAGTATTTGCTGCATTCAAAGGCAATTCACAAGAGGCAACTACAAATCCCTTTCTGAGGGGAGTAACACAATATAGTTCTAATCAGATACTCCTCATTTAAAAATCAGTGTGGGGGATTGTTAGTCTAATAATACTAATAACTGGAATAAAATATCAGAGTAGAGAACTGGCCTGTTTCAGCAATGGTTTCTTTGTCAAAGCTCTTTTCTGTCATCTTGATAGGACACTGATGTAACCTATTAGAGCCCAAAAAAAGAGGAAAGCAGGAAAGCAGCCATCTCCACTGGAAAAAAAAAGACCCATAAGTCTAACAGCTGGTGGTGGCAGCCTGTCAAACTGAGGAAAGTTAATGTCAAGAACAGACTCGCGGCAGTCTCTCACTGTTATTTTTGCATGATTATTCCCAGGTGTTGGTGCATGCTGAGCAGTAGCCTGGCTATTTATCACACGAGAGAGCCTAAGAGCATGGGAGGAGGGAACAGGGAGGCTGAAGGGAGACAGGGAAGAAAAGGTTATTTACACAGATAGTGGCACTTAGTGTGTGTAATCAAAGGGCTGGGTTAGGGGCGGGTAATCTGCAGGGAAATCCTGGCAATGTTGTCTCTGTTCACCTTCTTTCAAAGGCTTCCTGAGTGCTGATGGGCAAGGAAGGATCCAAAGATGGAGTGTTGGTGGGGACAGCTTTTCATCACTGGGACATTTCACTGTGTTGGTCAGTGATGCTTTCAGTACCAGGAAACCGACAGCCCGTGAGGATACGTGGCTAGGGCAGGGCTGGAGAGGGCTCCCTCGAGCACTCCTACTCCACCTAGACCCAACAAAGAGACATTGAGGTGGCTCTGCTGCCAGGTAGAAGGAGAAGGTGAAACCCAGGACTGCCAAGAAGCAAGCCTCCAGAAGGCAGAGAGATTTCCTCCTTTACCTGGAATCAGGTCTAAACCCTGACAGGGAAGCTTGCCACAGCTTTCTCCCATCTGTTGCCAAAAATATCCACACCTATCCTGCTATTAACCCCTCAATCCCAGGATCGCCAACAACCAGAGGGGGAATGGTGTTTTACTTTGCTCAGAGCCAATATTTTTACAGTCTGTAAGAATGCTGGGGCACGATTACTTAATGCTCATTTTTTCTCCATATCCTGGTATTGGGCTGTTTTATGAGATTGCCCATAGTCACCTCTTCATTTAAAAAGCATTAGAAAGAGACTCCACTACCATATAGGGGAAATCACAGCTCTTTAGAGGTGACCACTGCTGCAGTCTCTTACTTTGCATTTTAACCACCCTTTTTCTGCCTGACGTCACTGCTTCATTAGCAAAGCAGGAGAAGCTTAAAAAACCGTTTCCTTAAATTAGGCACTGATCTTTTCTCCAAAACGAATCAGCAAGGCTGAATTTCCATCCCTAAAGGACAAACCTGTAACAACTGAATTTTGGTCACTTCTAATTCCGCCTTTCGTAAATGCGATGGAGACAACTCTTCCTTTCAGAACCATGATCAAAGCCATTTATGCTTTGCAGCTTGCTGAGAAAACAACATGGGCAAATTCTCACAGAGGGTCTAAGGTATCAGACTTTTTCTATCTCCTTTAATTCTCACAAAATTCCTATTTTATAGAAGCAGAAACTGAAGATCTCAGAGGATGGGCAACTTTATCCAAGGAGCTGAAATTCAAGACCAAAGCTCTCTGATCTTAAAGTCCATGGGCTTTCTCATAAAAATAGTAACATCAGCAGCTACTTTTTAACACACACAACATAGAGGGATTATAACTGTCTTACCACATATAGTGTAGGAGGGATTATACTGTGCATTCTCTCTTTTGATCTTTACAAAATTGTTAAGGGAAGTATTTTACAGATGAGGAAAAGGAAACGTGGGAAAAGTTAAGTAACTTAAAAGGTCACTCAGGGTCGGTGGCTGAGCCAGAATTTGGCCCCACATTGGTCTAACATCAAACGCAAACCCTTCTAAATGTAAAATAGAAGATGAGATGGAAAGAAACCTTTCTCCACGGGTAATTTCTGACCCTTTTCTATATGTTGGAAGCAATATACCTGAATCACCCTTTATTACCCATAGTTCAGAATAGTGAATCTCAGGCTTGCAAGAAAATACTACAATCCCTTCAGAAACCTCACTTTAAAACCTTACTGAAACCAAAGCTCAGCTTTTGTTTTATTGTTATTGTTGTTTTAAATCATCCAATTCTAAAATTACCACTATGCACAGACTGGGAATTATACTGCCATTTCCACTTTCTCATTACCAGGTATGAAGACCAACCCTGCCCTCAAGTGCTGTTCAGGCTTAGCAGCTGATCTGGTAGGACTTGGCCTGGGGATAGACCAGGGCTCTGGCCCCAAGGCCATCGGGGCCAAGATGGATGCTTCCACCTCCAGCCAGAACCCCCACCATGCCAAAATTCTAGAATGCCAAAAATCCGAGGCCGGGTGCAGTGGCTCACGCCTGTAATCCCAGCACTTTGGGAGGCCGAGGTGGGTGGGTCGCCTGAGGTCAGGAGTTCAAGACCAGCCTGATCAACATGGAAAAACCCAGTCTCTACTAAAAATACAAAAATTAGCTGGGCGTAGCAGTGGCACCTGTAATCCCAGCTACTCGGGAGGCTGCGGCAGGCGAATCGCTTGATCCCAGGAGTCGGAGGTTGCGATCGGCCAAGACTGCACCGTTGCACTCCAACCTGGGCGACAGAGCGAGACTCCGTCTCAAAAAAAAAACTCTGGGGTCTGCATGGCACCGCTTTGGGATGGAGAGGAAAGGGGGTCACTGACTGTTCGTGTCTGACTGCCAGAAGGGTCCCTATATGCAGGTCTCAAAGCAAGAGAATGTACACGTACACAGCTACATGTGTAAAATATGCTTTAGACAGCCGGGACTATTTTTAACTTCATTCTCTAGTCATGACAGTTTTCAAAGCAAAACAGAAGGTACTGAGTATGTAAAGATGGAATATAATTAAACCACTCTACTCAATGTCTTAAATTTCTTTTGTTATGAAGCCAAATTAAATTCCTCCCTCAAAGACCTTGAACTGTGTAGCATTCTATAGCAAAGTGATATTGGTGGAGGGGGAGCAGACACGGGGACTCTTTTCTACCACACCACATCATTTGTCACATACTTAGCCTCAGTTGTGTTCTTTGAAAACCTGTCCTACTGCTGAGCCACAGATACTTAATCTGTTTCAAAAGTGCCGCTGACATCTTTCACTACTCACAGAGCTGTGTGTGCTTTAAATAGTAGCAGTAAATGATCAGTGTTTTCATATCTTGTTCATAAGAGTTCTCTGATTTCCTCTCATCCTATTTCCAAAGACACTTAAAGCACAAAAATAAGCCACAAAGAAAGGAGACCATCGTAAAGTTACTAAAAAAGTCTGTGTTCTTGGATTAATCCTTTTCACAAGGCCCTTTGTACAAAGCTGAAAAGTTCCACGCAAATTCCATTTCTATCAATTAGATCTTGTTCCCAATCCCTTAAGAGAGAAACTTTTTAAAAAGAAAGTTCAATGGAAAATTCTGGATGTTCCTAAACATGGTTGTGCCTATATTAGCCAATAAATCAATTTCAAAACACATGAATAATGCATGTATCTTAGTTGATATTGGTCATTGATAAATACACTGTCCTTGTGTGACCCTTATTTCTCCTTAAAATTAGGTTGAAATCAGGGAAAGGTTAGAAGTCTCTCATCCTTACGCTTCTGGATGCAGACATGATTTTAAGAAGAAAGAAAGGCAGGGAGAATAAAGAAAAGCCCATTTTGGAAACCACCATATTCCGATTTCTCTCAGCTTAACATCAGTTATTTTTCTTATCTTCTTTTAGGGAATCTCACTTGCAACCACCTAAAAGGAGTGTTTTCAACCAAAATTTTACACATTTGAATTACAAACTGGAAACATGCTGGTCATAACAAATGAAATGACAAGGAAGCGCCTGAGTCACACTGTATGGGAGCTATGTGGTGTCCTATAAAGATTGCGGTGAGCTGAGATCCATATAAAGGGAAGGCCACAGAAGCATCCAAAACATCGCAGGTCCGTCACAGAAGAAGACAATTTTGACTCCCTGCCCAGGATACTAACTTGGTACCACTCACTTTCCTCCCTGCAAAATCTGAGTATTGCTCACATATATTCAACATATGTCTAAGAAGCCTCTTATGTGTGTCTCCTGCCTCTTTTTTCCATACCTCCCAAATGTTGACCCAAAACATTGATCAATTTTAATAAATTAAGCAAAGTTTTGGAAATGTAATTTCATTCTGAATCACAGTTAAGCAACTGGGTAAAGCTCTCCATAGTTTATCACAGAGATGGAATGGTTAGAGAGAACATGACAAAGCTTCCCCATATACCATCTCTATACATGCACGTATACTATATTTCCATCCATATGTAATACTTAGCTACATATCTATTGTCAAGGACTCTTTAAAGAAACATTCATTCTTACTACACATCTAGAGAAAGGCAAGGGTGGGTTTTCTCATCTGATTGTGTAAACTGAGGAAACTTAGTCTTAAGAGATAAATTACTTCTCAGGGTCAGGAGCAAAAACAAGAGGCCATAGCCTGTCCCAATGGGGTCTATCATGCCCTCTACCAAGTTCTAAACCTAAACCACTTTTAAAAGTTTCTTCTCACAGAGCCCTACACACACACACACAAAAAGCTGCTTGCTCACAGGTCCATAATTCGGTTTCCCCACCTTGAGAACACAGCAGATTTTATTAATAAAAGTCAACAGATCACTCTCCAGAGAGAACCCTCTTCTAACAGTTTCTTGTGTGTTCTTTCAGAAATTTTATCCATATAGAAACATACAGAGGAAGAAGGAATCACTTTTCATTGTATAGCCTTCTGTGCTGCTTGAATTTTAACATGACTATACACTATTTTATCATTTTTTAAACTAATTTTTTAATGAAAAGATGCTAGGGCGTTCCACTTTAGAGTAAAAGTAAAGCAGAGAGGAGAGGGTAGATGCTTGGAGACTATTATTTCAACTCCTCATGCAGAGGTCCTGAAATCCACAGGTGAGTCCAAGGTGGCATAAAGACCTAGTTTGTGTGACAGGAATCATGTATTAACCCCAGGCCCTCCCGTTTAGATGGGTTGCCATTTAAGCTGCCTCACTGTTGGGGAAGTCATTCCTCCATCCAACAAATTATTGCCAGGTGCCACAATATGCCAAAGGTGAGGAGATGAGCAGTGGTCGAAGAGCCAAGTGTGGTCAGAGCTGAAGATGGTCAGTTAAGCCCAGGGCATTGTGGGAGCACCAAGGGGGTGGGGCAGGGAGTGTGCTGAGCTGTGTGTTAAGGAAGTGGAGGACTTAGCCTGAAGGGATGGGAGGTGGAGTGGGGCTGGGCAGCTCTGGATGGTACACTCTGGGAAGGGGCCGGCAGCTTAGGGGGTAGGGGAGCAGAGAGAGCTAAGGCTGGAATACCCGAGAATTCACAAGAGCCCAGGCCAGGCTAAGAATCTGAGGGGTTACTGTGAAGTTGGAAGTGGGCACTGAGGATTTTAAAACAGGGGCACGGGAGGATCCGATTGTTCATGTGGTAAAAAGCACACTGGAAGCCATGGGAAAACAGATGAGACAGGGCAAGACTGGAGGAAGGAAGACAAGAAACCATTACAAATTAGCCAGGTGTAGGTGCGTGCCTATAATTCCAGCTACTCGGGAGGCTGAGGCAGGAGAATCACTTGAACCCAGGAGGTGGAGGTTGCAGTGAGCTGAGATCGCACCACTGCACTCTAGCCTGGGCAACAGAGCCAGACTCCATCACAAAACACAAAAAGAGAAGCTATTACAGTACTTCAAGAAGACCTGGCACCTGTGTTGGGTGGGGGGATAGGGAGGAGGGGTCAGACTCGGGAAGGTGGCAGAGGAGGGCAAACTCAAAGATGTGCCCCAGGGGTCTGTTTCAGTTGGTGACAGTGTCATGGCCTGGGATGGGGAGGATGGGCAGAGGATCGCCTGTTGGGCAATGTCTATCAGGCAGATGGATAGAATTAGATCATCCTAGATCAGCTCTGTGACTCCTGGCAGAGAGAAAGTAATGAAGCCAGTGGAGTGGCTGAGATGGCTCAGGGAAAATGCAAAGAATGTAACAAAGAGTGAGAAGGAGCAGAGTGGCTGGAGAGGTACCGGCAAACCTGGAGAGTGGGGTAACTAATCTAAGGAGCGGGGCTCTAAGAGTAGGGAGGTCTGGGCAGTCTGGTGTCCAATGACGCCATGGAGAAGCCACGAGAAGACGCTGCCCGCCCATGGTCCCTGCTTTCCTTCCAGCTACCAGAAGAACAAAGCAGCTGGCTTTTTAAAAGCTGTAGATTCCTAATAATTCCCTTAATTTTACCCTAACAGCCACTGGCAGCCTCACAGTGTTGCCCCTACACCAACCTGGAAACTTTTGTTTCAATTTAGGTGAAGAAATGACTCCACATCATGGCTGCAGTCACCTATTTTTCCATTAGATGACGCATGATCTTTGAGAAACCAGATCCCATCCCCAAATGCCATGACCCTTAATCTTTGTGTGTCACGGACAGCCAAGATAATGAGCCCTTCATTTCAGGAAGCTAAATCACAAAAGTAATATGTATCCTAAATAAGCTTTTTCAAACCTCTATCCCCACCCACCACCTGATCCCGGCCTTCCCAGAATGACGTCCAAGGCACATGCCCCTTAATCACCATTGGTCCCTGAACAGAGATAAACTCTCTCTCCTTCCCTTCTCTCTTACTACTCTTGTATCTTTATATTCACTAGTTCCCTAACGTGGTTCTACTCTACAAATCCCATTTGAACATCCTCCCTTTCCAGTCTTAGAGCAATGAGCCTTTAAGAGAAGGAATATCGAGGGCAAGTGACCCTGCTTAGGGATTTCTCAGTCCACAGTCTAGTTAAAAGGTCACCAAGGCCAGGCGCGGTGGCTCAAGCCTGTAATCCCAGCACTTTGGGAGGCCGAGACGGGCGGATCACGAGGTCAGGAGATCGAGACCATCCTGGCTAACACAGTGAAACCCCGTCTCTACTAAAAATACAAAAACTTAGCCGGGCGAGGTGGCAGGCGCCTGTAGTCCCAGCTACTTGGGAGGCTGAGGCAGGAGAATGGCATGAACCCGGGAGGCGGAGCTTGCAGTGAGCTGAGATCCGGCCACTGCACTCCAGCCTGGGTGACAGAGCGAGACTCCATCTCAAAAAAAAAAAAAAAGTCACCAAATGATGATCCATGGTCCACATCTGGCCCACTGCCTGTTTTCCTAAGGCCTGAAAGCTAAGAATGTTTTCTACAGATGAACTTTTGCAATCAATGTAATGACAGCAAACATTAACTTTGAACACTTATTAAGTGGAATGTTATTCTCTCCCACAAGAAGAATTTCATTCTTCTCATCAGTAGATCTGTATTACCGAAAATTGTGCTCAATAATTGTCATTGGATTTTAATTTTTGTCAATTAAAAAATTCTGTGGAAATCTGTTTTCTCCCTTGTTATCCAAGTGCCTATATAATATACGTGATGTTGCCTCTTGGCCTGCAAAGCCTAAAGTATTTACTATCAACCATTTACAGAAAAAAATTTGCCAATCCTTGCTCTAGCGAATTCAAGAGCTCATTTAGGTTCACTCTTGGACGTTAATATCTGTTGGTGGAGAGGGGGAGGGGGAGCTAACAGTATGTTGGAAGAAGGCAGGAAGGAAGGGAAAAAGGAAGTAGGGAGTGGAGGGAAGTGTAGGAGATTTTAAAAGTAAACATCTAGATCCATGTCTGAATGAAAAATAATAATAAATGTACCTACTACTACCTAACTCTTAAAAAAACCTAAGAGTCATAAACCAAAAGAGATATGAGGAGCCACATTCCAGTTCTAACTTAAGCAGTCATAACGTAAAACATTAAATATTTATTGAACATCTTTTTATTATACTAGCCATTGTGCTGGGTGCTAATAATAACCAGGACAGACAAGATCCCTCCCTTCATGGAGCTTACATAAGAAGTAAACTTTTTAAAAAAACAACACTGTCAATCTATGATAACCTCTCTATTCCTGAAAGAAGAAACTTAAGCATCCTATGTAATTGCAATGTGTTTTTGGTACATTTTTAGCTTGAAAACCAGGATACTTTATCTTAATTCCCCCATAAGTGAATGAAGTAGATGAAAAAATCAAGTTCTCAAACACATTCTGTTGAGAACTAGAAATGAAACAAGCCCTCCTAGAAACCTGGGGTTCTTTCATCCAGAAGTCTAGTCATGGATGAACAACGAAGGCCATCAGTCCCAGAAGCTGCTTCTCACAGAGTATGACAGGTCAATGTCACATGTCACATGTCTCACTAATGCTTTTGAACTGGGTAATACAGTGTAATAAATAGGAGTGTGGTCTCTGTGCTTCAATCTCAGATCATTTACTTACTAGTATAATCTTGAAAATTTACTTAACCTTTCTAAGCCTCAATTTCCTCACCTATAAAGTGGAGATTATAGTATTACCTCATTGTATTTAATGTAATAGACACATCAAACGAGAGATCCTACATAAAGCCCTCAGTATCTCTATCATATAAGTGTTCAACAATGTTAGTTATTACTGTCCTTGCCAATACCAATCTCAATAACAAATGTTCATAAGCCTTTCTTAATTTGTCACATGGCTAAACCAACACATTAAAAACATACTGCTATAGTCTCTGAAAACCAGAGGACAATTTTCAAATTAAATGAAACACTTCAAAATACCTAGGGATGAATTTATAATTGAATATTTAAGGTTCTTTAGAACCAACTACATAATAAGATTTTATTTGGAGAGAACAGTGATTTTTCCTCTTCTAAAAGCTGACATCCTAAGAGAAATCCCAGGCTAAGAATGAAATCAGGATCTTCTACTTCTAGTGTCAACATCCATGAGAATTAAGAATGTTTGCCTCCGCTATTTTATAGGGGTACTTCAAGAATTAAATGAAACAAACTCTGTGAAAATGGTCTCAAAAGAATGCACGAATTGTAAATAAAAATAACAGTTACCAAGTCACCTCATTTACTCTTTAACACAAAAAAATGATGCCACAAAGAAATGAAGGATAGCAGGGGTGGTAAACAGGACCACACTCTCTTGGCATCACATTTCCAGAATATTCATTATTTATTTCTACAAATGTGTCTAATATCCAAGTACGAGCACCCCATGGGTGACAGAGCTTGCCATATCTGCAGCAAAATAAATATTTCTATTATGCACTCCCTTAACCATTAAAATAATTTCTAGCTAGTTGACAAACACCTGCAATATAGCTTTAGCAATATCTAGACTACATTTAAATCAAGTTGATTTGAATCATGATTTAAATAATCAGTCAAGAAAAACTATTATCTTCTAAAATTAAAAAGTGCATGCTTATTTTTTGCCATAATGGTAATATACACACTTCATAAAGCTCATAGATATATGTACGTATACTGCTTTTTAACAGAAAATATTATTTTTAAGTGGTGTAAAAAAATCTTTTTAAATGTTATCATTATTTTTATTTTTAATATTACCAACCAGCCCTTACTTATGCATACATATTTTACATAATGAAAACCATACTCTATACCTTTAATGCATTTATCTCATATTTTATAGCTGCATTAGAAACTCTAATATAGTTGCTTTAGGTATCAAAACTAAATGAAGCATCTATTTAAATCACTGAATGGCTATCTCCTCTAAGTTACTCATGGGTATTTTTCCATAGTGCATTAAAATCTAATAACCATCACCAAAACAACTTAAATTGTTTCATTTAATAAAAAAAAAAAAAAAGGAGGGGATTTCCTTCAACCACAAGTCATTTAAATAAGCAGCTTGGTTAATTACCTTTGTTCATCAATGTTAATACTTACCAATAAACATTTATTCCCTGACTACAGTGCTTATTTTAATTACAGTCCTAAAATATACCAGGAAAAAGTAGTGCTCATGTCAAAGCCACTCTTAGGAAGTTGGGAAATAAACTTGCCACCTAGACTTAAGGTCTAAAGTACTGGATATAACAGGAAGTACTCAGTTAAATCTTACATGACTTTTGTTTTGGTGGAGTGGGGGAGGGTAGGATAGGTGAAATTTTTTCAGGTAGCTTTAGTGTTAAGTGCATTCTTCTGCATTTTTGCATTCTAGAGCTCTAATAACTCTTTAAACTTTAATAAGTTATTAACAAAAGCCCCACTCCCAATCTTTGTCACAGAACATAATTTTATTCTGAATAAAAGTTGTACATTTTGGCTGGGCATCATGGCTCAAGCCTGTAATCCCAGCACTTTGGGAGGCCGAGGCAGGCGGATCACCTGAGGTCAGGAGTTGGAGACCAGCCTGACTAACCTGGAGAAACCTCATCTCTACAAAAATACAAAATTAGCTGGGCCGCGGTGGTGCATGCCTGTAATCCCAACTACGCGGGAGGCTGAGGCAGGACAATCGCTTGAACCCGGGAGGCGGAGGTTGCAGTGAGCCAAGATCACACCACTGTACTCCAGCCTGGGCAACAAGAACAAAACTCCGTCTTAAAAAAAAGTAAATTTGGATTAAATATTTACCCTCTGACACATCTTAAAATTATATAAACTTCTCTTGAAATGTGATTTTTAAAACTCATTTTTGCTGGCCAGGAGCAGTGGCTCATGCCTGTAACCCCAACATTTTGGGAGGCCTAGGTGGGCGAATCACCTGAGGTCAGGAGTTCGAGACCCGCCTGGCCAACATGGCGAAACCCTTGTCTCTACTAAAAATAAAAATAAAAAGAATGAGCCAGGCATGGTGGCAAGCACCTGTAATCCCAGCTACTGGGGAGGTCGAGGCAGGAGAATTTATTGAACCCAAGAAGCGGAAGTGGCAGTGAGCCAAGACTACGCCACTGCACTCCAGCCTGGGTGACACAGCGAGCAAGACTCCACCTCAAATAAATAAATACATAAATAAATTCATTCTAAAAAACCAGTTTTTTAAAAATCACAAACCATTCTGATTTAACCATTTCTTTGCAATCTAATATTTGATCTCAAAAATTAAGCAAAGATTAACTAATATTAGCAAAAAGGCTTTTTTGAGGCTCTGGAACAATACATTCCAAGGACATGCAAAATTAAAAGCAGTAAAATCACCTTAGATATTATTTAGTCCTTTTGTTGTTGTTGTTGTTTTAGTTTTATAAATGAGTAAAGTTAACTCAAAGACCACAGGAGTTTGTAGCCAACAAAGACCCAAAACTTAGCAGAAGTTCTCAAAGCCCACCATGTGCACGCAACATGCAATCTGGTTTCATCTCTGCCGTACACAAAGTTCTGGGCAGATGGGAGACTCTGGGTGTGTCTATGGCCGGCTGAGTGTCCCCATAGGGCAGCAAAGAAGGAAAATGAATACTATGGCTGGTACCTTTTCCTCTTATAAATCCTTTTTGCTTTCTCTTGCCTGTCTATAAAGGAGAATCACACCTTGACGCATGGGCTCAACACATAACATGGCTGAACAATTAGTGCTATCTCACTGCTCCACCCTATCACAATCTGAGCACAGGCCCGCATTCTGCAGACTTCCTCCCTGGTGGCCTCTTCTCTTCTTCTTTCAAAGTGGCATGGCACCAGATGCCATGGCCCCACTCCATTCACCTTGAAGTAGGTAGCAAAAGCAAAACTAGGACCTGCCATCCCAACTTGTACATCTTCCCACTGAAAGCAGGTCATCTTTCTCTGCTTAGCACTCTTTAAATACCTTGTTAGGAGAACAAAAAAATTCTCTTTCACATGCGTTAGAAAGTCTAATATTTTGTCTAACAGAAATGAAAAATAAACCTAATCTAAGCTGTCAAAGAATCATGAAATGCCTCTGGCACTTCCATCAAAGTATGCAGAATTGTATGAACTCTTTGAAGAAATGAAACTGCAGTTTATCAAGTGTGATTTATAAGCAACACTGATTTAGCTGGTAGATAACACTGCTGTCTAATCATTAGTAGTCAGACAACAGCCATGTGAACACATCAATTATGGGCCACTGCCAAAAGCCCTTGAGATCTTGGAGATTAACAGCCAATCCTCTGTTTTACAAGCTCACATCAAAAAGAATATTAATAAGAGGAGGGGCGATGTGAAAGCTTGTCAGAGTAATTCAGCCACTAAAACAAGGCATTTTTTTTTTCTCTCTTCTCTGTTGAATTGGCCCAAGGAAGAAGCTGGCATCAGCTACAAAGTGCAATGCTGCCAATTTCTTGGAAAATGTTTTTCACTAGCATATGGGAACTTGTAAGGGTCTGCAAAACTGCTATTTGGTGAATAAAGACAGGCAAGCCTTCTCCATGTCCCTTTTTAATGCTGGAATGAAACAAATGGAGTCATTATTAAATTATTTTTAAATTAACATGCACAATAGGAAATCCACTGGCTTTTTCTCTACCCTCAAAATCAGAAATTTTGTAAAATCTCATCACATATGTGCCATTTTTAATACTTCTGCCATCTACCAATATGTAACTAAGAGAAACTACTAGTACTGACCTGCACATTAATGAGTTTCTTGAAATTAACATAGTTCTTTACAATGTAGAACAAAAATCAAAATGCACTAAGTGCTTAAATTTCTTCTTTCCAACTATTTGAAGAAGACGGATATAAATCCCACCGATATTTCTGCAATTAGAATTAAACTAGCTCTGACAACCCATATATAGAAAGCACTTGCAAAAATGTATGTCACAGGCACAGCATTCGTTTCAGTGATGTCTGTATTTAACATACACACCAGTGAGGATTGCTATATTTTTGTAAATGATCAGATTAAACCAAACAGCTGGCAACTAACAGTTTAGTGGGGTTCCAGCAGGCTCCCTAATATATGAACATAAGCCACACTGCAAAATGTGTGGTCTGGGTTTCCCTGCCACTTACAGATTTGTTTGCATTCATATCTGTAGAACACTACATTTACCAAGTGTTTTCCTGTTATTTCATTTGTTGTTCACCACTTCAAAATCAGCATGGGGTGGTGGGAAAAACATTAGGGGAGGAAAAAGAAGCATGGGGTTCCTGTTGCTTCTCAGTAGTTAAGCTATTTGCCCCCTAAGTCAGTCACTTAATTCAAGGGCTTGTTGACAAGCAATGGTTAAATCAAAGATGCCTTATGTGGGGATCAAAGATTCTTAATCTGGGGTTCAAAGATTTGCGGAGCCCCAGAAACCTTGTAATTACAGAAGCAAAGGTTTATACGTCTGTGTACTTTCTCTCTTCCTTTTCCTGTAGAGAGAGTCCATAGATGCCCAGTAAAATCCTAACCTACCTAGGAGATGAGAACTGACCCAGTGGTAAATTCAAGGGCAAGAGCTGTGCCTCTTCTTCATTACAATGCATGCTCAATAAACATTTGCTAGACTAAAAGCACAGGCATCATTCTAAACCTCAGTTTCTTCACCTGGGAGCCAGAGCAATAACGTACTCTCTTATGATCTTTGAAGGCTGTCAAAACAACAACAACAACAACAAAACAACCAACAGGAGTGTGGCTTTGGAAGTACTTAAACATAATTTAAGGTGCCACTGAATTCAACACATGTTCCTTGGGTAGCCACATGCCAGGCACTGTACAGAGATTACAAATTATTGATTGTACTTTTTATTTTAGAAAAGAAATAGCCTTCTCAGTAAGTAATTTATCTGAGCAAATGTATTTGGGGGCAACAGGGGTGTCTCAAAAAGGAAACCCTTCCAAGGCTTTGTTGATACTGTATTAGAAGCTCACTCCAAAAGATGTTAGATTTCTCATTAATGGTTGCCATAACCTTCTTTTATAATATATCTGACTATGAGGTTTCTCTATCACCTTTCTGATTATGAAGTTTCTTTTTTCTACCACTTTTCTGGCAAAAATTGTGAATGGTAAGAAAAATAAAACTTAGTAGAGGCTCTATGAAAACCATGCTATAGCTACCTAACACAGCAACACCGGAATTCATTCAGGCGAAACAGACTTTCATGGTAAACATGTATAGCTTCAATCTGTTGAATGTAAACTGAAAAGTACACGTTTTGGAAAAAATAAATTTTAATAACATGTTGTGTTTGATGGGCAACTTCCAGGTGAAAATCAATCAAACCACTGTTCTTTTCAACAACAATTATGGCTATGAATGACCTATGATTAAAGTGTCAGAATGGGCCGTGCTTCATGTTCTTATACAAATTTCAATAGAGAGAAAGGGGCCAAATTCATGCCTGAGCTCGTAATATCTAATTACACTCCAAACTCCTGGGCTGGCTTTTTTTTTTTTTTTTTTTTTTTCCCTTTTACTTTCTCCCTTTTTTTTCCACAAATTAAATCATTAACTTGGTTTAAACAACTTTTCAAAGGTCACACCTAAGCTATATGTTATAATAATCGCTTCTCTCTTACTTTTGAATAACGATTTAAAGAAAAAAGTAGCACTTCATTTTAGCCCTGAAAGTCATGTGGGTAACAAAGAAATCATCAGACAAAAATCTGCCTAATGCAGATGCCATGACAGTTTGTTATTCTGACAGCATGACCCTTCTGAATAAATCATCTTTATTCTTTAAAATTCAATAGGCATGCTCTACCAAACCTGGGAAACCAGGTGCTGCAGTATAACTGATTATACAGATGACAATACTGTTAAAGAATTAAAAATGTCACATAAATGCAAGATAGAAGAAAATCCAGATAATTCCCATCAATGTTTTTGCCAACGATCTCTACATGGAAGAAAAGACAAAAAATGTGGACCCCATCGAGCCAGTTTTAAGGCCCTTTTTTCCTCTGTAACCCTACTAAAAGAGAATCCAGTTCAACAAATATTGACTGAGCATTTCCTGTAAGAGGGCACAGTGCTAGGCGCTGGGGAGATAAAAAGAAATAAGATGGCATCCATGCCCTCAGGGGTCCTAGGGTGGCAGGGGAAACATGCACTCACATACCACAGAACAAAACAGCAAAAGTGTAGATAAACGACATGTGTTTCCAGAGCAATAAATAGAAATGGGGGAAATTACAACTGTTTTGGAACAGTAAAGGTAGTCAGACAACATAACCAAGAAGCAACTAAGGCTCAGAGACAGTGGCTGTTGCCCAAGGGTCATAAAAGAACTCAAAGCCAGGCCGGGTGCAGTGGCTCATGCCTGTAATCTCAGCATTTTGGGACACTGAGGTGGACGGATCGTCTGAGGTCAGGAGTTCAAGACAAGACTGACCAACATGGTGAAACCCCATCTCTACTAAAAATACAAAAATTACCCAGGCGTGGTGGCGGGCGCCTGTAATCCCAGCTACGCAGAAGGCTGAAGCAAGAGAAATGCTTGAATCCAGGAAGCAGAGGTTGCAGTGAGCCGAGATCACGCCACTGCACTATAGCCTGGGCAACAGAACGAGACTCTTATCCCAAAAAAAGAACTCAAAGCCAAATCATCAAGTGGGACCAGTCCCCCAATTCCCAGTTCCTGAGCTTCTCTCCCTGGATCATGACCCAGGTAGAAATCAAGAATAAAAGGTCTGCAAGAGGGAACAATCTGCCTAAAAGCCACACGTGGCCAACATCAGCAGGACTTACTGGCTACCCTCCACACTGAGAGCACGATAGCAAAATGGCAATTTTCTGAAGCCCAGCTGACCAGAAGAGATGACCTGCATAGATCAGACCTACAGCAGTAATATTTCCAACTTCATGTTTTAGACACTCCCAAAACGTTTCCCCTGCCTCCATGGCAATTATCCACATTCTACTAAACCAAAATGGCTAACTAAGCAAAGCTACGGCTCATCTTTACCACTTAAGCAATTCATTTGTGCAGCGATGTCTCTGCCCTAGGATTCTGGGAAACACCAGTAAGTGTATTTACTGGCTGTAAATGTTCCTAGGGCTAGAGCTGCAAATCATTAGTCCCTTTGCCTCCCATTTGACCAAGTACACTACTTAACCACCTGTAAAACACCTCAATGAAGTCATATTGAAAGCAATACTGTGATGATATTTCTAAAAGAAGAAGCCTTAAAACATACACACACACGAAATTCTAATAACCATTCCTAACATCTGCCCTTTGAGAAAGGACGGGGAGGTGGGGGTTGCAGGTTGGAGAAAATACCTTCAAATAAGTTATCTGAAGCACTTGCTAAATGCACACAAAGGAGCCAACCTTTAGAGCTGGAGAATCAGAATAGGGGTTAGGAGACCTGAGACTGGGTATTTGTGGAAATGAAAACAATTAAGCACTCCGGGTAATTCAGATGCACAGCTATGATTAAGAAAGAATATTTATATTACGAGTTCAACAATTCTGTATACTGGATCAAAAATTATTTAAGTAGAAATATGACCCCCAAAACCAAGAAGGTGTGTATCATAAATTGCAGTTAAAGACCATAAAAATAGTTCAACTACCATAAAAGCAGTAGGAGACTTAAGACACAAGGTCTTTCTGTGTTGCCCAGGCTGGAGTGCAGTGGCACGATCTTGGCTCACTGCAGCCTCCACCTCCCCAGTTCAAGCGATTCTCGTTTCTCAGCCTCTCAAATAGGTGGGATTATAGGCACGTGACACCACTCCCAGCTACAAGGTTTCCCCATGTTGGCCAGGCTGATTTCACATTGCTGGCCTCAGGTGATTCACCCGCCTCGGCCTCCCAAAGTACTGGGATTACAGGCGTGAGCCACCAGGCCCTGCCTTATAGTCAAATTTAGAATTCATTGCCTTTTATGGCTAAGGGGTTTTGTACTGGTTTAGGGAGACATTTCCTATTCCAAGGTTAAGAAATAAAAATTTTTGGCTGGGCACAGTGGTTCACACCTGTAATCCCAGCACTTTGGGAGGCCGAGGTGAGCGGATCACCTGAAGCCAGGAGTCGGGACCTGCCCAGCCAACATTGTGAAACCTCATCTCTACTAAAAGTACAAAAATCAGCCGGTCGTGGGGGTGGGCACCTGTAATTCCAGCCACTCGAGAGGCTGAGGCAGGAGAATCACTTGAACCTAGGAGGCAGAGGTTGCAATGCCCAGAGATCGTGCCACTGCACTCCAGCCTGGGTGATGGAGTGAGACGCTGACTCAATCAATCAATCTGACTATACAGTTTAAGATATTCGCACGGGGTAGGGGGAGGAACAGCATAAACAGAATCAAACGACAAATGAAGAGATGGGAAAAAATATTTGCAAAGCATGTAAAAAAATTTGCAAAACACACGAAAAAATTATATATTTAATAATTATACACTGAAATACTTAAAAGTCAGTAAGACATGGCCAACAGCTCACTAGAAAATTAATCAAAGGTTATAAGTTATCAATATTTAGGAAAATAAATACAATGGCTTGTACACATGAAAAATGTAAATTAAAATATATTACTATCAGATTAGCACAGATTAAAGCCAGAAAATTATAACTCACAGTGTTAAATTGTAGAAATTACAGGTAATTCATGTTCCACAGTTGCTGGGAATGCAAATGGATGCGATCAAGTTGGGGGGGCAATTAAATTTTGAAACATACATGTGCAAAGATGTTCAAAGGAACATTTTAAAGGTGCAGATCAGTTTCTTTAAAATGCTGTGATTTGTATAAGGGGACAAAAATATAAATATATATTCTTGAACATATGGGGACTATTTCGAGGACATACAAAACTGTTCAAAATAATTGACTCTAGGGAACAGGCTGGAGGGCATAAGGGGGAAGTAAAACCTACTTTTCATTATATAACATTTTAGTATAGTTTGAACTTTTACCAATTTCTGACCTGCTTTTTTAATTTAAAAAAAAATAGTCAAAAAGTAATAAATGCAACTAATTTCTCGGGGCTCTAGGCCAGTCTCCTAAGTAGAAAACATGTTCAAACCCAGGGAGTATGCAAGGAGTGCAAGAAAAAAAAAAAAAGACTGACATTTCTATTTGTATTATTACCTCGTCATTTCCAATTTTTTGTTATTTGTAACTTTAGTAAACATCAACTATATTAATTCAATAGCACATGTGTGTGTGCGTGTGTGTGTGTGTACACAACCAGAGACACCTGGAAAACATTCTCTGGGGAAAGTAATACTCTTTCAATCAATGTCTTCAGAGAAAGTTACCATTTTGTCCACTTTCTGAAAAAGGACTCAATATTTACGATCTTGCATGTTAAATCAGTTGATATAATTCACACGAGGTAACGTCATCTCCCCTAACCACTGAGAAATGAGAATGAAATCAAAAGCCAGAGGTTAAGCTTAGGATCAGTTCCCACACACTGAGATACTTTTAGAACTTAAGTCACAGCCTGTCCCTCCTCTGCTCAAAGCCCCCCAGTCCCTCCCACCTTTCTAAGTCTTACTTGGTTCTGGAAGGCTCTTGGGAGCCTGGCCTCAAGCTCCATCTTAGATTTCATCTTCTGGAACTCTCCTCTCTCTCTTATCCAGCTTCAGTCACTCTGGTGTCTCCTCAAACACACCAAATACACTCTCCCTCTCCCCCACCCCTAGGGGATTATGGTACACAAGCCCTGAGTCTAAAAAGTTCCCTCCACAAGGGGGCCAAATGGCTCCTAACTGTACTCAGGTCCCTACTCAAACATAAACAAATAAAATTCTTATTTTCCACTGTCTCTCTCTACCACATTCTCCTGCTTGATTCTCCCTTAGAGCACGTAACGCCAACCAAAATATATTTGTTTGTCTGGAATAAATTTTAATATAAGCGTCATGAAAGCAGAGTCTTGGTTTCTTCACTACTGTACCTCCAGGACCCAGACTGTGCTAGGCATATAATAGACATTCAAAAAAATTTTTGCTGAGGCAATATTTTTACTAGGTATTTTTTCTGGGTAAACAAAGTAAGGAATGAATAAAGGAATGAACGAATGAACAAATGAAAGCACAGATTGAGACCTGCTTTTACACCTCCCCCATTCTAATTATTTTTGCTGTCAGAATACAAAGTGGCCAAAGCTTCTAAACTGTAGGAGGAGGCAAGGAAATGAATATTTAACTGCTGTCTATGACTTGTGTATTTTTTTAATCCCTTAACATAGCAACAATACTCTGCACAGTGATAAAATGAAAACGCTCTAGTACTGTACCACCCCTAAATCTATACATATTCTCTGACTTTCTCCGTTAATAATGGTGGACTGTGCTAGCTCCAGAGACCCATGGATGCACCCTATTCCAGGACACTGTCTCCTCTCTCTCTAGTATGGACAGCTCTTCTCAATCCCTCTCTCATCATTCCCATCAGCATACAAACAGGCTGTGACAGTTCTCCACTTTTAAAAAAAGTGATAGATATTCCCTGATCTCTTTGCCTCTTACAGAAAAAAAGAGTGCTATATTAATAGTGTCCTGCTTTTTCTCACCTCCCACAAAAAATCCAAGCACTCTAATCAGACTTTTTATTTCCCCATCACTACCCTTTACCCCAGAAGCCATTTGTGCTAATGTCACCAAGAATCAATTCTGAGTCTCATTTTAACCTGACTTCTTGGCAGCAGTTGACACAGCTGATCACACCTTCCTTGCTAGAATTTCTTCAATTGCTTTCCAGAAACACCAGACTGGCTGGGTTTTCTTCCCCTTCAATGGGCGCGGCGTTGGCTCCTACTGCTCCATAGCCCACCTCTGGGCCCTAGCCTTTTCCATCGATACTAACTCTAGAGGTGACCTCTTCCAGCCCAATAACTTTAAAGCCCACCTATTTGCCCATAGGTGTCTACAGCCCTGGCCTTCCTGTGGACGGACCATAATCACTTGGCAGCCACAGGATATATCAAATATGAGTCACAATTCTTGATTCCATCCACCTCCAAAATCCAGATATTTTCCTTAATTCTCATTCTTTCACAACTCCACATATATCCATATCCTCATTATCTCAAGACGATGTGACCACTTCTTGCCACCACTTCCATGCCTACACCAAAGAAGCCTATCTTCTCTCAACAGGACCACTGAAAAAGTCCTGTAACTGATTTCCCTTGTCCACTTCTTGCCTCTTTACATTTCATTCTCCACACAACAGTCAACAGTAAGATTTGCTTTAAAAAAAAAAAAAAAAAAAAGTCACTCTCTTGCTCAAAATTCTGAAATGGTTTCTCATCACATTCACGCTAAAATCCAAATTCCTTACAATACAAATTCCTACAAGGCCCTGCAATCCAAATTCCTTAAAATACAAATTCCTACAAGGCCCTGCATGACCTGGCCTCTGCCCAACTCCCAGTCCAATCTGGATATGGTCTGTGCGCCCAACACATTGCATGTGTGTTACCTGAATGGATTTAACACCATGTGCAGTCAGTCAAGAAACAGACTAGGAAGCACCTCTAGAAAAAAAAGTGCAAATATCCAATCATTTGGGATTCCAGGCTTTAGATCCTCTCTCAATTCAGCATCAGTTGCTGAATCCGCTCTTTCTCTCCCATCTCAAGCTTGTACTTAACAAGCTTTCTACCCTTGTAATAGAGCTTCAAAATCACAGTGAGATCCCGCACTTCAACTTCATCCCTTTACCTATAGTTTCCAGTACCAAAGGTCTTACAGTGACAGCAACAGAGTTTTGCTACAAGTAGGCAAATCTCCTCCAGTAAATTTCTTCTCCACTGTGTTCTAAATGTGCCAGGATTTTCAATAGAAAATTTCACAACCCTGTGCTCTGTCAACCCTAAAACCCTCTCCTCTCCCCAAGTCAAGGCTTCAGAGGAAATAAAAAGTATCACTGCTCATACAAGCTATATTGAGTTTATCACATCCATTGTCTTTCCGACTTCTGTCCTTGGGATTCCAGTGGCCTTGACCTTGTATAGCTGCCCTCACGGTATCTTTGTCAGTTTATGCACACTACTTCTCTTATTTCTATTTCTCAAATCAATTTCATTGGGTATGTTAGAAATATGCAGAAATTCTAGAAATGAATGTATATGTAAAAATATATTAACAAATATGGAAAAAATAACTATATAACATTTACACTACTCTCAAGATGGTATCAATCCTCAGGATCTCGTTTTCTTACTAGGTCCTTATTGAACTTCACTTCTTAGTTATAAAAGTCCCTTAAAAAAATCAGACCAAAAAAAAAAAAAAAAAAACCTCACACACATCAGATATAGCTTCAACCTCATCAGTTATATCTTGTTGCCAGCTCCTAGTATCTTTTTTTTTTTTTTTTTCTTAGACGGAGGTTTGCTCTTGTTGCACAGGCTAGAGTGCAATGGCACCATCTCAGCTCACCACAACCTCCATCTCCCGGATTAAAGCGATTCTCTTTCCTCAGCCTCCCGAGTAGTGAGGATTACAGACAGGCATGTGCCACCACGCCCAACTAATTTTGTATTGTTAGTAGAGACAGAGTTTCTCCATGTTGGTCAGGCGGGTCTCGAACTCCCAACCTCAGGTGATCTGCCCACTTGGGCCTCCCAAAGTGCTGGGATTACAGGGGTGAGCCACTGCACCTGGCCCCAAGTATCTTAAGAAACATCTGTAAAGGAGGTTCTCTCCAAACACAGTTTTATAAATAGGCAGAAGAGATGACTGCTCAAAGGTGTGATTTAAGACACCAGGAAAGCTCTTATGCCTCTCCTCCTATCAGACCAGTCCCTACCTTTGAATTCCATACCTTGGTCTTGAAAAGTCGACTCACGATGGGATAAAGGTGCTATCTTAAAATCACCTTAAGGGTCATTCAGTAGGTTGGTAGTGGAGGGCAAAGTTCTTAATAAATGGAGAAAACAAGAGGCTTTAGGTGGATAGGAACATATCCGAAAGATATTTTCAGAAGGAACTTAGCCAAGGGGATCAAAGCAAAGATCACCTCTGCTTTGCAGTGGCTGACCTTTTGTTTATCTAGCTCTCCCATGCTACTGGCAATAATAACAGCCTCACAGACATGTACAGTACTCACTCCTCCACAGGAAGCACCTTCTCTTGACCTATCTTACACAGATGTTCCATAATCTGAAAATCACTGTCCCAACATGGCTGGCCTTCTGCTTATCTTCCTTACCATGCAAGACAACCTCAAACTCGTTCCTTAGCCATGTTTAAATGCGAGGACTCAATAATCAAATACGACAGCAATTGATATATGATAAATACAAATACATTTAGCTCATTTATCTATACTTCCTGAATATTATTCAATTATGTTGATTTATAAATACTTGAGCATATTTCCACCCTAGTACAAGAAATATATCCATGTTGCTTGCATTGTAGACTATAGTACCATAAACCCCATCCACTCAAACAATGCCGACTTTATCAACAGCCCCATAGCCTCACCTTCTGTCCTGCTATTTCCTAAACCCCATGACACATCACTCTTCTTTCTCTTCTTATAATTCCAGGTAACACAAATAAAATTCACTATAGAACCCTATTAGCCCACCAACTTCAAAGCTAATTTATGGGCCCAAGATTTAGGTCAGCAGTATTCTAACTCTACAAAAGGGGAGGGAGACCAATTTCTGTCCTTTGAGCTCTCATCTGCACAGGAAGCAACCAGAAGGAGGAGGTCCTGAGTCGCTTCAAAAGCATCAGTTCTGATTACTGTACTCATTCTGGAATGGCCATCAAATGCAAGAAGTGTGAAGAAGAAATGGATGCTGTTTTAAAAGAAGGCTCATCCTGACACAGCACACTAATCACCATCTCACTGTCCCTTTCACAAGCTTACTCCCTCTTTGAGCTTACAGCTGCAGTTTGGGAAGAACAGGCTGGCCCAGTCCTCGGAGAACAGACAAGCCAATGGAAGTCCTGAGTGAGAGGGACATTTTGCCCTAATGTTTGGTGAGATACCTAACAATGCCCCTAAACCAAGGATAGCCAGTGGCAGGAAAGTGGTATCTTAACACACTGGAGGGGAAACCTATTCTGAGCCCAAGAGAGGCTAAACACTCACATTTAGGAAACAAGAATAGAACATAGTAAATCCTTAAACATTAAAAATTACTCCTCTTGTAGGTTGTATTGGTTCAGGCTGTTACAACAAATTCTTTAAGCTGTTCCTTGACTGTAAATACCGTACTTCTATATGCGTATATGTTTAAGTATATATGTCTATGTGTGTTTATAAATATAAAATATACATATATGCTATATTTAGTGATCTGTGGTTACTTTTATTTCTTTTTTGTTGTTTACTTGTTGTTTCCCGCACTCCCCCAAAGGGTACTTTGAAATCTTTCCAGTTTTTACAATTAAACCTAACCATCTGGACAAAAATCTTCACATTCACTAAATTAGTCACAGATTTTGTGGGTAAGCTGAGAAAGTAAATGCTATGCTCAGTGCTAGGATTTAAACCACATCTACCACAGCAAAACACTCTCTCTCCAATAATCTCTCCAATTATGCACGCACATTCAGGCTCAAATAACATGGAAGCAACTACACCTCACTGCACAGATTTGTACAATTAGTATTATTCCTTAGATCCCGAAGTAACAACAAATCCAAAGTAAAATTATTCAAAAAGCTTTCAGAATTTATTTTACAGACAAAAGATAAAACAGTGCCTATTTTTTCACCACCATTTAACTTCCTCCTACTCCTGGTGTGTGCTGGCAAGCTGCTCACCAAATGCACAAGTGATTTGAAGAGATCTGTGTTTATGTGTTAAACACTGGCAAAAATGTGATTTGAATACATAGGGCATTTTCTAGATGTTTCAAGTGTAAAAGCCTTTGACCCTCTTCAGAGTTTACTGTAAGTATCAAAAAAGGAAAATTTAACATGTTTAAGATCCAATATACTTAAAGAACCGAAATCCAACAAGGGCAAGTGATTTCGTGTTGTCATCCAATCACCGGTATAAAACTATAGATATTACAGAATTTCTATCAATCTAAAACTAGACAGGATTATCTGCTGGAAGTAACTCTCGCAGATGCACTGACTCCAGGTAAATGGGAAAGACTGGTTTTTACAAGGAAATAATGTACAGAAATTTATAGCAGGCTTACGGATGCAAATGCTAGTGTTTCAAAGGAGACTTTAAGCCTTTAATATGAGCTAAGAGAGACAGTATTAGACTTTGGTGTAAACAGGTTTATAGAAATCATTTTCAGAGTGTCTTAGGTTGGCATTTTTCCTTTCACATTGTATACGGGCAACAAAAAGGATCCACATCTGTAGTATACAGAACAGGTTAGAGAGGAGAAGCAAGAGACAAGAACTCTTTGTTAATATTAAATTTTGAGGGGCTGAAAGCTCAGCACTTACTCTCCATTCTTTATGCTACATGTAAGCACATATTAAACTTACTGAAATAAATTGTGTATTACAGGGTGGTGTTTTTTAAATCCTCAGAAGCATTCATATAGTGGAGGCACCGACAATTTGATAAAAAGCTTTCTTTCCAGGAAGGATTAAAACCGTAGAGCAATTTCAAGATTGCAAAGCCTCTAAGCTGTCACAAATACTAAGAGAAGCCATGTTTATCTTTGCACTTTTGTTTTGGTTTGCTAAGTAAACCTGGACTGAGCACATGTTAACATTCAAACAACCAAAGAAATCACAGGTAGGTGAGCATCTGCAGGTTTTCCCACTGGTAAGATATGATTTTTTTTTAATAACTTTTTAAAAATGTGTTTACACAAATTTGGTCTGCTTAGTGACTACGGCAGTGTTAAGTTTTTGGTTTTTGGGTTTTTTTTGAGACAGAGTCTCGCTCTGTCGCCCAGGCTGGAGTGCAGTGGCGCAGTGTCAGCTCACTGCAACCTCCACCTCCCGGGTTCAAGCAATTCTCCTGTTTCAGCTTCCTGAGTAGCTGGGGTTATAGGCCCGGCCAAGTTACATCATACTTAAAAGTTTGGAGTTTTAGGCCAGGTGTGGTGGCTCACGCCTGTAATCTCGGCACTTTGGGAGGCGGAGGCGGGCAGACTACCTGAGGCCAGGAGTTCAAGACCAGCCATGGGCAACATGGTGAAACCCCGTCTCAACTAAAAATATAAAAATTAGCCGGGCGTGGTGGTGGGTGTCTGTAATCCCAGCTACTGGGGAGGTTGAGGCAGGAGAATCGCTTGAACCTGGGAGGCAGAGGTTGCAGTGAGGCGAGATCGTGCCACTGCACTCCAGTCTGGGTGACAGAGAGAGATTCTGTCTCAAAAAAAAAAAAAAAAAGAGTTTGGAGTTTTAGACATTAACAGAAGTAAAATCCAGTCTCTTTCCTCACTAATATGGAAAATATTAACAGGAAAGAATCAGGAATGAGCAATCGCACATTAAAAAGTGAGTAGCAGTTTGACAAGACCGAAACTACTTAGACCTAATTTTTTACACTCTCTTTGCTCCCCAATTCCTACAATCCTTCTCTTGTTCACTGCCCCTCAGAAGAAACAGATCTATATAATGAAGCTATCAGCCATTATTTGGACTCAAAAATCATGCCATTTCAAAAGGATACCAAAATAATAAATAATAGCAGAACTTAAAGCTAGGAGAAAAACAAAACAAGATCACTTTAAGCCAAGTAAGGTATTTAAAATTTCAATGTATCAAATATGCATTAATAAACAAATGATTTTAATGTTATAGAAGAACATGCTTTTTCATGGCATGCATCCTGAGCTATCAAAAAGAGACAATTTATATACAAAAGAGCAGATTAAGATAAAGGGTTTCACTCCCAAGATTAAAGTAAAAATAAGAACAGTGAGTTGGGGAGTGTTTAGAAAGATACTTCTAGAAAACAACGTTAGATCTTTCCAGAAACCTATTTATTCATAAGAAGATTAGAAGGACAAACTGCAACTACAACATGGACAAATGCCATGATTTCTGGTCATCCAGTCCTTAGGAAAAGGGTTTTTTTGTTTGTTCAAAGAAAAAAAAAAAAGAGAATGACATTCAGGCTGCCAGGCAACTGCTTTTCCCCCTCCAAAACTGCTGTACCACTTCACTGTTGTTGCTGGAGAGTCCCTTTCTATTCAGAAACAGGGCTAACTAATGAAATCGTGGGGAATTTCTATAAACGGTCCCAATTATTCAAGAGAATGCATTGTCTAGGGCCCTTGCAACAAAAGCTCTACCACAACTACCCTCTTTCCCACACACCTTTCTTCTACTTTTTACTCCCTACCTCCACTACCACCATTCCTCCCTAAGTGAGCAAAATGGAAGATTCACCAAGTTTTCTAGCCCCTCTCTCAGCTAAAAGAATCTTAAGATTTTTGCTTCCTGACCAGGGAGCACAGAAATAACCTGCCTCCCCGCACCCCCCGCTTCTTCCCTGCCTCTATACAGCTTAAAAAATGCACTTGGCCAGGCAGTTCTCTCCATTAAACAATTCATTCTTCTTTTGCTTTCTTTGTGAAAAACAGGGTAAAAACAGCTGAGCATGATCACAAAACATAACATTGGGCATTCAATTTCTGTACCTTACGGCCTCATTCTTTCACCTCATCCATAGGATTTGGCAATGGAGTAAATCTTAATCTGCAAACAAATGGTTTGCTCTACAATTAAACCATTCATTCTCTCTCTCTTTCTCTTCCCCCACCCTGCCCCCCCCCCCCCCCCTCCGTTTGGCCGCTGCCCAACCCAAAGTCTTCTAGGTTCTTCCATTATTTAGCTCTCCCAATGGTTAAAAAGCAATAAGCTCATTTGGAGTTTATAAAACTATGCACCATCAACAAAAGCATGTAATGCTTCCAAGATGCACAGTGGCTTCTACAAGCACAATGAGGAGCTGTGTATAGTCTCCCCCGAAACAAAAATGCCCAGGCCCCAATTAAGCACCCTGGGGGCTTTCAAAGCAGTTATGCTAAGTTGCAAATACAGCAAGATCCACTTGAACTCCAACTGTCTTGTGTGCTTTTCCTCCCAAGGTAGGGAAAAAGCCGGGGCAGACTGACCTCATTAAAGGGTAATTAGTGAACCCCAGGACTTGAGGGGCTACCACAATCATTGCTATTGTGAGCATTTCACTCCGGGGCCACTATTTTTTTCTTTTTTTAACCCAGGAGGTCTCTGCACTCTGAAGGCCCAACATTTTAAATTTTTAAGGATTTCAATCTGGCTGCTTTTTTTCTACTACTAGTCATTGAGTAAGAAGAAAGGAAGCAATACAAAGAGCACGCCAACTTCTTTTGTGGGATTCTGGCATATCTAAAAATAAGCTTTTAGAAAAGCATTTAAATAATGTATACTCTATATATCTAAGAAATAATTTTGAATAGGTTTTGTGGAAACAAAATGAAATAAATTCTCCACCTCCTGATTAGAGATTGAAAGTGGTACATAAAAGAGCATTAGAAATCAATCAATATAGGGTTTTATGACTGTATATGATAAAGATGTTTTAAAAAAACTCATGCAGCCATTTACATGCGCAGTTGTTACTCAGAAACTAATACACAGTGATGTGATCAACATAACCACTTTACCATCAATAAAATCCTTCACACCTCTTTAAAGCCCATTATTACTGTTGATATCAATCTGCCAAGATGCTTGAGGACTAAATTCTACTATAAAATGCACCAGTAAATTTTGCTGTTTACATTAAGAGTAGCACCTTTTCACAAATACTAATCCAGAGATCCACTGCCTTGGTACTAAAATTCTCCAGTACTTGAGAAAGCAGTCTTTAAGGCAAGTAATAAAATGGTTGTCTTAACTTGACATTCTCAGCAACCAAGATTGAAACAACTCTAATATTTACATATAACCAGGGGGATCAACATCTTTGTTAAAAAAAAAAAAAATTCACCGAAAGAGAGGAAATGGAATTGGGGTGATGGGTGATGATCACCCTCTAAACAGAACAATCCCAGAGCTAGGTCCATTCTCCTAACATTGGCGTAAGGAGGGAGTGGGAAGACCAAAGTCACAGGAACCCACATACTATACTGATCTCAGCACAACCGGCACAGCCGCTCACTGAGGGAGGGTGTGCTCCAGAGACCTACACAAAAACTTGGGTACACATTAATGCCCACAGTAACTTCTTTATTTTAGATTTGTGCCAAGCCAATTAATCACCCAATTCGTTTATTTGGCTTTACAGCTTTTGAATATTGAATGAAAGAATTTAAAAGTGTGGAACAAAAGTTTTGTGTTTTGGCCAAAGTATACTTAAGCTATATTTAGAAGGAAATGTGTGTGTATATTTCTCTTTTATTAAAACACTGCATAGGGACCCTTCCTTAGCCAAACATCCTTGTTTTGTTTATTTTAGAAATACTACAAAATTTATTTGCATTACTTAAACATATGCAATACATTTTGGGAAATCTTGAAAAGATGGAAAAGGCTTATTAAGTGATGGGGGGGCAACATAGTTGCTTTGTTTTGTTTTAATGTACTCAGTATATTCGGCTTTCGGGAAAAAATGCAAACCCTGGAAGTCATTCCAAACAGTTGGAAACTCTTCCTCTTAAAGTAAATCCAAGGGCTCAAAAAATAAATATTCAAGAGCATTAATTTGTTTCTAGATGTGTGCGTGCAAGTAAAACAGCAGTCATAATGTGGAAATTTCAGTCACATTTTGCAACTAATTGGAAGCAGATTAGAATTCTGCCTCAGGGGAACGTTGTCAAACTAGAAGCTGGCGCAAATGAAGAAAGAGGTGAAGGCGTCGTGAAGAGCTGACAGATTTACAGCGCTCAGGGCCATAAACGGGTCCCCGGCGGGAAGAAGGGCGCGTCCCCGGCTGCACGCCCCCGCC
Source organism: Papio anubis (assembly GCF_008728515.1). Classification (NCBI taxonomy): domain Eukaryota; kingdom Metazoa; phylum Chordata; class Mammalia; order Primates; family Cercopithecidae; genus Papio; species Papio anubis. The sequence goes on from NC_044980.1 coordinate 117,538,109, forward strand.
GCCCCGTCGGGAGCGCGCAGCCCCGGGCCCGAGGTGCCAGCGGCCACGCCCCCAAGAGCCCAGGACCCTCCATCTGCTCCCATAGCGAAAACAATAAACGGACCTGCTGAAGTGCGAATGATAAGATAGAAAACCTGCACACTGATAAACTGGAGGATGCAAAAGTCAAAGGGAGAGAAGGCTTCTTTATTTTAAGAATGGGGGAAGGGAAGAGCAAAAGAAAGCAGATTGTGGAGGATAATACAGCAATGGAGTAATGTTTGGAAACAGCTGCTCGCTTTCTACTTCAGTGTCTGGCATCTGCTGCGGCATCATGGGAAAGGCTGTTGAAAGATTTGGGCAAGGAATGTAAATGGAGACAATTGACCAAATGGAGTTGGATGCGGAGAGGCTCAATTGCTCTGTTTTAACATCATGTTGCTCCCTTTTGGGAGCAGAAACAAACAATATTACTTAACTCAAATTACACCTTCAGAGAAGTTTAAAGATTTGGGAATACGAATCGCTTTTCAATTACTGAAGATGTCAAACGATATAGGGGGATAAAATCTAGCTGCAGCCTCCACTTCTCAAAGTGTTGAGCTCATCTTCCACACATCTTCACAGAAGCTAAATGGAAGTAGCTTCCTCTGTGTTTCAATTATTTTGAAAAAAAAGATGTTTAATCACCACTGCTTACTTCTTAACTGGCTCAAGGGATAGTTTCTATTTGTTGTGCCTATTTTCCCCTTCGCTGCAAAGATTCAGCTCTAATTTCATTTCCATCACAAAAGAACTGGCAAATAACTAAAGCACGGGAACACATAACTAAAGTGCTGCTGTGCTAGTCATAAGCCTATAATAAAGCACAGATTTGATAGTATTATCCATGTACTGTGGTGAACCACACACAAATAAACAGTTCTCCATGAAGAATGAAAACCCAAGGCTTCAACCCTTCCAGTTCAAACATTTTTGTTGTTTTTAACATGAGCCATCCATAAAATCAGTCAAGGAAGTGACAGGAAATCCAGAAGTAATCTGGTCTGGCTATGCACACTTTGGAAAAAAAAATATAGAAGATGCTTTCCAACTCATCCTGATGATGTTTGAGGTGAAGAATGGATAAAACTGTAAAATCTAGGCACAAAAACAAAAGGTACTTTTATGCCAGCTGAATTCAAACACATGATAAGTGTAGTTTAAAATTTTTTTTTTAAAAAAAGTACATTTCCTCCAGCGTGGGGAAAATTTTCTAACCTAACTAGGAACAACTTAGACACAATCTTTGAACCTTCAGTGACTAATGCGAAGGACAAAAAGGTGTACCGAAAGCGGCCAGAGGGCCAGATGTGCTTTCCTAAGAAACTAAACCAGGAGTTTTCTTTAATCAAAAGGACAAACAGTGACTTCCAGGAGTTTATGAAAGTGTGACCAATTGGAACTCTGTCGTCTGTTGCTAATTGAGGCATATAAAAGAGTCCACTTCTTAAAACATACTACAAACACTTTTTTAAAAATTCTCTGCCTAATGACAAAAACCAGAATCGAGTTGGCTGGTAGAAGATCAGTGCAACCAAAGACCAAGCTATTATTTCAAACTGTCAGGGGAAGGCAGTAAAATTGCTACCAGGTCTCCTTAAGTTACCCTTCAATAAAAAGAAGCCATCAGGGAAATAAGAGGAAAAGAAAACACATCAAAACCTTAAAAGTCCCTTTAAGTAAAATTATTCGTCTGTGGCACCATGCCATCTGCTCTCTGGTTAACATAATAAGCCAATTCCACAACCTAAATATCTGCTTTCTGAAATCATTATGTACAACACAAAATATAATCAATATATTTTTACTTGCTTTTTAAACTGTAAAAGCTACATTCATGTGGCATTATTGGAATATGCCTAAATGTCCCTGTGGACACATTTTTCTTAAGGTGCTAGCTGACAATGAGGCTTCCCTGGAGGCAGAAAGCTCAGTGGTTGGGCTGGAATAGTCACAGTGAATAATAATCAAACTAGGTCGGGGGGTGGAGATGAGAAAGAAGAGAAAGTGGCTTTGAAAAACCCACAGAAGTATTTGTTCATCATTTCAAACCTATTTGTTCTAACCGAAACACCCTTTCCTTTGTGTTCTCTATTACAATTATATATATTATATTAAAAGGTATATATTATACCTTTACATTTTCATTTAGTTTCACTGGGGAGAAAAGCCTTCTGAATACCAGATGGGATCCCTGTGGTTCAAAGCCTACTGACCTAGCAAAATACAAGTATTTGCTTTGTGATCATTTCAGTTCTTAAGGCAAAACCCATCATCTTTTCTACTACATTCCCAAAGGTATTTCTAAGCAAAATTTAGCAAATATGCAAAATTCAGCTTTAGGAGCAAAGTGCCAAGTCTCACCCTCTTGCATATCCTTTGAGCTCTCAAAATAACATTACAAACAGCCCAACTGCTGGTCAATCAACTATGAATAGTTTAACAACCTTTCATTCAGTTGCAAAGGCTTTGTTCCCATTGCCAAAACCTTGAGCTTAAATTAAAAAGAACTTAAGACAGGGAGCAAGTAGTCACTAGTGAAACTGCAGTTGGGAGAAAGAATTAGACACAGAGGCAGAGGTCCATATACTCTGCAGCACAGTTGAACGTAAAACCAACAGTGACCATTTTTTAGAGAATAAAGCTCATACTACCTAAATACTCCCAATCCAACATCTGTATATGTAGTTACAACATTTATATACACACACCTATGAAATACCAGTTACAGGGCACCAATATCATACACATATTACTTACTCTCTAATGACAACCTAAGTCATCACTGAGGCAAGGAGCTCGCCTGTTCTCCAACCCTTTAATCTTCAATGACTGCATTAGGAGAGGAGAGTATTATGATCATTTATCAACAAGAATCCTAGTGAAGAAGGGTTATTTCCCCTCAGATGTTGCTAACAAGGAGAGCCCAGTATTTCCTTAGTTCTGACTTCCATATGACACAGGAATGTGTAATACAAGTAATTCAGGAATAAACTATTTTGTATTCAAGCAAAACCCTTGATGTTCAGATCACTGGCAAGTTCAGAGTGCTGGCAATCAAAACTATGTTGCGCTGCAGAAGTTACTATGAAAAACTTCCAGTGCTTAATATTAGAGAATAGAATAACATGATCCTGCCACCTCTTCTACACCTCTATAGTGTGTTCAACATGGCAATTATCTTCGTTCAAGAAGACAAGAGTTTAAACTGCACTGAAACTCAATTATACTCATGACTTTTGAAAACATACACTCCAAAAGTCAGATTTCATCACATTCAAATCATTGCACAAAATCTTATGAAACAGATTTTATGCCCCTCCCACAAGACATCTTCAAGCATAAAAATGACTTATTTTCAGCTCTGTACCCACTTTTTCACTTTATTAAAGTAGAGGGATGGCTGAGCAATGCTGAAAGACAAAGAAGGATCTCAGCTGATAAAAACAATTCAATGTGCAGCTCCCCCACACGTCATTACCCAGGCAGCCTAGAACTGCCACCACGTTAAAAAACAAGATCACACACTTGTTAACAAAAAACACATTACTTTGCTACTTTTAAGAATGCAAAGAACTAGGAGTAGTAGATTTATGATTTAAGTGCTTGTGGCTAAAATAGCTTTCCAATTATCAAGGGCCTCTTAGGAAGAGCAAGAATGCATTATGTGTTAATGACCACAACCAGGGGTCCCTTTCTCGACTCTTTTGTCAGAACCCAAGCAGATCCTCCCCGCAGCTTCACCATTAACATGTCTGTTTCCTGTCAGGCCACTCAGAGATAATGTCATTTATCTCAGGGAGGCACAAGCCCAGTCATTAGCTTCAATAAAAGACCTCAAACAAAGGCCGGATAATGTTTTACCCAGGGCTCTAACTAAACCCAGAACCAAGATTCTTAGTGTCTAAAAGTCAAGGACTCAAAAGTTACCCTTCCTTAAAAGGATATTTTCCTCACTATCAACAATCCTAGATTACAGCTCTGAACAAGAGCAAGGTCTATGTATCCTAAACACCAGTCCACAGCAATATCACACACAATTAGATTAACTGATAAACGCTGACCAGAGTTGGCGTGAGAGCCTTTTCTCCTCCTTGCCTCCAGGGGGAAAATTGACAGAATAATTCAGGTACTTACTAAATAGTCAGATCTTTGGAAAAGCTGACTGCTCATTGTGATTGCCTGCAGGAACTGTATAACCATTATAAAGTGTTCAATGGCTGGGCTTCTGGAAATCTTTTAAATAAAAGTGGAACTGGTTAAAATAAATGTAGGAACACGTGTTTTCACAGTGTTGCTCATATTACTGCAGTTTCAAGTTTCTATGAAGTACCAGGTGAACTTTTTTAAATTAAAAAAAATACACGCGCGCACGCAGACACTGTCAAAATTGGAGCAAATCTCAGCCATTCAATCTCTCTTTTTCATGCTGAAAACCAAGAACAGATGGTACTTTCCATGTTGTTTGAATCTGGTTATTGAACACCTCTGTGGTTGGGGAGATTTCTGCTTAGCACTTTCGGCACACATTTCATTTACTAACTATAAAATGCTGCTTAGGAAAAATAAGTCTTTATAACAGTCTAATTAAAACCATCTTGCAGCCAAGCAATTTCACTTGAAGAGCATTCTTCACCTCATGACATTTGGACTATCAATCCCTCCCCCCACCGTTGTTTACAGACTATTTGCAAAGTTATTAAAAGTTGCAAAACATTATTTATCTCCTATAGGACAATCTTGATCAGTTATGCATATTCCTTCCCTCTCCAGCAAAGCAAAATGATTTCACACACCAAAGTCAGAATTCAGTGATGGGTCTGATCACAAAAATACCTAAGTTCCAAGCGTTCTTGGGGAAAGGGCAGCCCCTCCCTACCTCAAAAAGCCCTGTCACCCTGTAAGGAGAGCTATAGAAAAGTAAGGAGCTGGATCAATGCTGATTGGAAGCCACCCTTAGTTACCAACGTTTTTAACAGCTAAATCCCTTATGTAGCTTTCAAAACAGTTAGCTGTCCAACAACAATGGACTCTGTTCTTTAATTAAAGCAAGTGACCTTTCTGCCCTTTTATTTCACAGTAGATACACTAAACTCTAGGCAGAATTCACATGGGACACTATATTTGAAAAAAAAAAAAAAAAACCAGCATAACGTTCACAAAACTCATTAATCAAAATATGTTCTTAAACTGCTCACACTCACTTAGAAAATGTGCCAGAATTCCCTAGTGAAGTATAAAAAGGCCTCTACAAAAGAATAAAATAAAATGAATGATATCCTTTATGGACAGGTCCATTTGTAGACACCACCTTTATGACCAGGGCCATCTTAATGAAAGCAATATGATATTACAGAAATAATTCTCTTCCCTGAATAGGTATTGAGACACAACTATATGACCTCCTGTGCCTTTCACTTCTGTTTAAGTATCAGCCACTTTTAGGATTTTTGAGGTTTTGTATATATTTTTGAATTTTCCAGAAATCAAATAAATCCATCAACTTGATATATAAACTGTTTGTTTATAAAGCCCAGCTGAATGCCTCCCTATCTGAGAAGTCAAAACTGTGAGATGGCCAGGAGGATACATAAAGAAGAGCTTCAATGCAAGGCTATTTTGCTTCACAAGAAAGGAGGGGAAGGTGGAGAGGCAGGTTTTAACAACCAAAGTCAACCCGTCAAATCTACTTATTCAGACATGTCACTGGTGGCTTAACCACAAAATGGGCTACAGAAATATAGCTCAAACATCTTAGAATTATGGCATGTTTTGATTTTGTTCACGTATTAAGGGAGTGGCGACTTTTACAACATACTTGTGGTTTCCACATAAAGGAGTAGAACACTCATTGATTTAATTAGGTTTCATAAGGTCCAATTTATCATGTTTTACATGACTTTGTGTAGTGAAGAAACAGAATAAACAGACCAAAAATAGACATTTAAGCATGCTGTAAAAATTAACCGGTGACAGCAAGTCTTATGAATCTCCTGTGAACCTTCCAACCAGAAAAAGAATATATACATATGCACACACACATACACTCCCCTTTGGTTTTCACACGTGGCCCCTCACAAGCCACATCTGATTGCTGAAAATTAATAATCTTCACTCTCCAGGCACTTACTCTTCACAAACCCAGATAATCAAGCAAGGTTGAAGGAAATTAAAACGTTGTATAAAATGTCAAAAAAACCTCAGTGTTGAAATATTTTTTCAGGTGAAGCTTCTTGTCCTACTAAATCTTTACTTCCTGAATAGGTATTCTCACATCAGTAGGAAGCATTTTCTAAATGGATGCCTAATTTGATGCAACCACTAGTTAGTGGAATTAGAGTTACTTTCCTGTGTGGCATTCATACAAGGGAGTGCCATTTCTGTGTGCCAAGGATGAAAGCATTCTTAAGGGAAGTCGTTCTCAGGATGAGGTGGGGGTGGGGAGGAAAGCCTTAAGGAATAATGTTTGAGATCCTGAGCCAACGCCCAACTTGACAGAGAATGGCCAACACTACAGGACCCAAGCCCCTGGATCCAAGCCTCTGAGGGGCCCCTGTGCCAACTCCAGTGGCTAAGATTGGTGGCACGGCTTCCTCTGGTACAGGACCAGAGGTGAATCTAAATTGCAATGTGCTTTCTTCCGCCCCCACCCCAGATCCATCATGACTTGCTTGCTCTTCATTTATGTAATTCATATTTATCACATTTATACTGCTGTAACTGAAGGTGAGTTGCATGTATATGAATAATTTAATTCTTCCATTCTTCACCCAGTTTCCTCTGTGACTGGAAAGTGAAAAGAACACAAAAACTGGAGAAACGACACCACGCTCTAATCTCAGTTGCCATGACAGCAGCCTTTGAGATACTGAAATGTTCCGATTGCCAGCTAAACAAAATTGTTGAATGTGAACATTTGGCTGGAAGATTAAAAGGCTAAGGGGAATGCAAAAGGGCAGTACCTCCCACATTCCAAGCAGCCAGTGAATCCAATCAAATGGCTCTGACTCCTTAACCACAGCCATTGTGAGCACTGGATTAGGGCAATTCATCTAGATAGTTAAAGCAGATTAGAACTGCAATTTGAAGACTATTGGCAACAAAAGTAAATGCCCTACTGTACTAAGTAAGAAGAAGATTTCAGAACGTCTTTTAGCAGAAACAATGTGAAACTACACATTTAAACATAAGAATCAAAACCTGGAATTTTAAAAAATTCATTTATATTCATCAATGTACCTTACCAAGAGGATATGAATTTATAAATGTTCGGAGGCTTTTTGCAAATTTGGCATTATCTACACCTTAATGTGCCTCTATCAACTTTTAAAAATCAAAACTTTACTCCTATACTCCAACTTAAATCCTGAGCACAAAAACAAGAATATAAAAGTTTAAGGAGCAGTGAACCATTTTACACAGAAATAATTCTCCAAAGATATATTATCACCACTTACAATCCCAATCGCCAACTATAGCAAAAAAAAAAAAATCAAAATTATTTAATAAGCATGTTCCCAAACAACCATGCCACAACCCACATGACAGAAATCTTGCTTCTGCAAGGCACAACCTGTAGAATTAATATGAAGACTAATTTCATAGAAATATCACACACACACCCCTAACTCCTTCCCAACTTGCCTAGTGGACAGAACACCTTCTGTTCCCAAACATTAGTCAATGTGGTCTATGACTAAGCAGCAAAACATGGGGTGGGTGTCAGGGCGGGCAGTTCTTCCAAGGCAATGTCTAACTATAGACTTGTACAAAGATGGGAGGAAGGGTCCAAATGGTCTAAATCAACCATCCACACTGTTCAAATGCAGCACATAATTCTATATTCCAATTCACTCAACCGTCTGCATCCCCTTTGGCTACATTTTCACATTTCACGAGTATCAGTCCAGCAAGTCTGCTTTATTCTTCTTAGCTGCCGTGCAGCTCCCCAGTCAAACTAGGTATCCAAGTGATAACACTCTTAAATCTCTAGCTAAGAACTGGAACTGGGTAAGGGAACAAGAGTAGAGTGCTAACAACCACCACAACCATGGAGTTTTTCTGCAGTTATGAAACCAACGACCCAACACATCAAGCTTGGGGTTTAATTCAGGACCAATAACAAGAACTCATTCAAGGATATCCTTTCACAGTACTACTTTGTCGACAGTAAGGAAAAAAAAAAAAAAGAGGGAGGATGAGGGTAGAATGTAAATCCTCGACATTCCTCTCCAGGGAGGGAACTTAAACCTTACACCTAAGGACACATTACCAGCAATACTAGGATGAATAAAATAAAATAGAAAACTGTTCCCCTTAAGGAAGAAACCAGGACAAGAGTCAAGAGGGTGCATGAGCAGGTTTTCTATTAAAAGGACACGGCAACCTGCTGACCAGTGAGGAACCGATCTACAGGGCAAAAGGTACTTAGAACATTCAGGGCCTCCCACCTGGGAACCCAAACACTAGCATCACTAGCAGCAGCAGCAAGGACAGCAGAAGCAAGAGCCAAACACTGCACCCAAGTAGGCTCCCCCATATCAAATTTTAATATAAAGGATGCATATCATAGAAATCTCACAAAGAACCACAAAGCATAAAGAAGTGTAAGGCACACAGAGGCACACCCCCACACACCCACACAAATGCACACAGAGAAGAGTAGGACATCTAGGAAGGCGACTTTATCCTACCTTCTCAGTTTTCAGTTTCTTGATTCGCCTGTGGCTCTCCTCCTCCTCCTCTTCCTTCTTTACCAACATAGAGTTTCCCATGAGCCCTGAATCCGGGGCACTTTTGCTAACTTCCCCTGCAGCGGCAACGCTGCCACTCCCAGTGCCCCCGCAGTGGAAGGGGCTCGCGCCACCGCCATTGCTCTTGGCCCCAAAGCCATAGAGGTGCCCCCCGGAAGGGGCCTGGCTGCCACTGCCATTCTGGTGGCCCTGAAGCAGGTCGTGCTTGTCCTTCCTGGATTTCCCCGCATCCTTATCCCGCTTGGCGCCTCGGCTGCTCTGGCTTTTACCTGGCTTCTCCTCTTTGCTTTTCCCACAGGAGCCTGCCCCCGCGGTGGCGGCAGAGGTGCTGGTGCTGGTACTATTGCTGTTTGGGTTGCCGCTGCCGCCGCTGCTCACACTTTGACCCAGCGCTGAATTCATGCCAGTTGCCTCTCCAGGGCGCCCTTGGACTTCCTGCCTCTTGCCAGTGCTGCTGATCTCGGGAATCCCATACAAGGCAGCAGAAGGCAGAGATTTATTAGCATCCTTAGAAGTTTTACTCCTTTTCACTTTTGATTTGCTGGTCTCTTTGTGTGAATTCCCCTGGGGAGCAGAGGCCTGAACAGAAGCAAATTTTAGGCCATCAGCTAGGGCTGCGGTAGCACCAGCCCCACTGGAGGCCGGACCTCCACAATCCTTGGAGTTGCTGCTACTAGTGGTGTTGGTGGAATTATTCATCTCAAATTTCTGTCTGTCCTTCTCCAAATCAGCGTCCAAATCAATTATTAAATTTCCAACCCCGATTTCCCAATCATCGCCACTGTCATAAGTATCAACTGTATTTGGATCCACACCTTTTCCTGCAGTAGAAATGTTCACTGACATCCTGAAGATGAGCTCTCTAGAATAAAAATCCGATGAACTTTCCTTTGGAGATGAGGGGACATTCGTTTATCTCCGCTGGGCTTTCTCTCAAAGAAAAAAAAAATCTTCTAATCTTCCTCTTCTTTTTCCTGCCTCACGAATGTGTCCAGGGATTTTACACCCTCAGTCCAGGTCCACCTTTTCCTGTGAAGGGGGGAAAAGTCGAATATTTCTTGTCTGGGTGTTACCAGAATAAAAAACGATTAGTATTGGGGAATCAGTAAAGGGGACAGGGAAGGATGGAGAGTAAGGTGGCTCATGTATTGTCTCCACAGTCCAATATCAGGTTTAAAGGAAAATAACCAAACCCAAAAAATAAACCTATGACAGTAAGCATCTTATGGTAGCTAAAAAGAAAATCCCTTTATCGACAACACAAGGACAATCACCTTTTTAAAAGCATTAAATTATCTTAAGGATCTGATTCAAGTCCAGAAAGGTTTTTGTGTTCTCTTTTAAACTTTAGGATTTCTGTCTGGCACATGTGATATCTCAACCCCAGAAACACAGCCTGAACACTCAGACAAGAAGGAAGAACACAGCTTTCAACATCCCTAAACATGTCCTAGATCTTGCAATTTAGAAGACCAGACCCTGGAAGTTCTGAGGCCAGTTTTCAGAATAGAATGTTGCTAAAATTTCCTTATTTCTAATTTTAGGTTTCAGTACTTCTTTTTACAAATTGTCTGGGCGATCTGGTTTTTGTTCCTAGTAAGGAACAGAAAAAACAACCAATAACTGCCCCCAACACACACACATACCTCCCTCCTATCCTCTTTTCCCCAACAGCTTATACGATTTAAAAAAAAAAAAAAAATACATGTCTTTTAAGAGCATTTCTCTCTAGAAAAGACAGTGTTATATAAAAAGTTAAAGATCTGCCTTTTGAGAAAAAAAAAAAAATACATTTAAACAATTCTACCATATTCCTAGGTCACAGAATTGCTCACTCTGTTAAATATGGTGCTACTCACTGTACGGAAAACTGATTAAGACATACACTTTAAGTGATCTGCGCCAAGGTGGCCTCAATGACCGCAAATGAGTGTGTGTTTGACAAAGAGCAGTTAAAACGGTTTTTAAAGGGATCAGCCCCTTTTTAACAGTTGATTGTCAAGAAAAAAATAAATAAATATACATACACACACACATACACACACACAGACATTGCTTACCTTTTAATCCTTTATCATTTTTTAATTAGGCCAGCAAATCAAAATGCCTTTCCCACTCCACTCGGCAAACAAGCCTGTGCCTCATTTTACTTAAACACCAAATGATCAAGAAGGAAGAAACCAAATAACACATCTCAGCCAGAATAATCACTCGATAACATTATTCCACCTCCCCACCCCCCTTTTGGCAAACGAATCAGTCCTTTTCTCCTTAAAAAAATGTGTCACTGTACAGCTGGAAAATAATGTTTCACATTCACAACAGAAGCACCAAAGGTTTTTTTTTCCTCTTAACAAGCATCGAGAATAATAGTTTTTTAAAAAACAGAGAGTTTAGAGAAAAAAGTTTTCCCAACTTCTCATTCCGCCTTCAGTTCCAGACTTCAGAGTCACCGTGATCAGTAATGATCCCATGTAGCAAACCTACAGGCGTCCGCTAGTAACGAGACAGAATGTGCTAACATCGGGATAAATTAGTGAAAGGGAAGAAAGAATAAGAAGAAAGGACTGAAAATCTGGGCTGGATTCCGCCTGTTAGTCGGGAAGTGGCATTTTTCCGCCCGTCCTGACAGATTTGATTTCTTGAACTAACTTAAGAGAAAAGGAGGGGGGGAGTAGAGGGAGGAGGAGGAGGAGGAGGAAGAAAGGGTGGGATGAGAAACTGGGCAAGAGGAGAAAAAGAAAGGTGTGGAGGAGGAGGGAGCAGATGATTCAGTGAGCTGATAAACCAGTTATAACAGCATTCGCTCGGGGCGGGGGGCGGTGGGGTGGGGAAAATAACGGCGTTTAAAATGGGCTCAGTCTTCGAAACCTAAAGGATGTGATGTTTTCCTGTCTTACGTTGTTTTAAGAAAAAGGAACTGAGTTCCTAGTTCAGTTCCCGAGGGGAGTGGAGTTCTCTGTCGCTCAGGTCAATCAGTCATGTGGTAATTCGATAATTAGAGTCAAAAAAAAGGTTTTTGGTTGTTTTTTTTTTTTTTTAAGGCGACCTTTTTCGGGAGTTTTTCCCTCTGATACTCGCAGCAAACGGTGTGTCTCCCTTTTATTTATTTTTTCTCTCCTCCTCCTCCCTTCACCCACCCCCTCCTGTGTTTAGTCAGATGGCCCCGGAGCTTGGCTTAGTATTTTTAATTAGCTGGCGTTTGGAAGCTAAAAGCAGTAATGAATTGTTGATGGATTGGAAGTGGAGAGTCGCTTTGCTGGAAATGTCGGGGCTGGGAGAGGGGGATGGGCGAGTTAGTAACAACCAACCATCTAAAAGGAGCGATTTTGTTACAGTGCAAGCCTTTCACATCACGTGAGGATCAAGGGCTCAATTGGTTGTCGTGAGAACAAAAATGGTGACAAGCGTATCAAGAAAATACTGATCTGGTCTTTAAAAAAAAAAGCTGTAGGTCTCTCCCCTCCCCCTGCAAACCCCCCCCCCCCCCCCCCCCCCCCCCCCCCCCCCCCCCGCAGTGGGCGAAGCTACAAGTTATGAATGTGAAACATTTCTCGGAGATCTAGGATCTCCGAAGTTCGGAAGGAGTGAAATGTAATGAGCACAAGAGCAAAGCAGATGTTTTAAAGAAACACTTTATAAACCTTTCAACTTATCTCCAATTTGTCAGCTTTCCCAAGGGGCCAGGGACGGGGACGCCTCGGGGAGGGAGAAGGGTACCTCCGAGCTACTTGGATTTTAGGGACCCCCACTTCATGTATTAAACAAAGAAAAACCTTTTGCTTGCTCACCAGCCTGGTCCTGTAATAAACACACCATTGTTACTATTTGTGGGTTTGTTTGGGTTGGGTCGGGCTTTTATTTTTTCTCTTAATGATATTTTTGTTGCTTGCTTTTTCAAGGAGATGGCGAATGGTAATTATAACCATTACACGTAATGAGTGACTATTCCCTTGTTTAATATTAAATTATCGGGCACTGGGAGCTGACAGGAGAGAGAAATCGGCTTGTTCTGCCCTTGCCCCCATTTTCCTGGATCGGTTTGGGAGAAGGGTCTGCCCAGCTAGGACAGAAGAGGGAGGGAGTAAGGTGAGCTAGAGAATTGACACTGCAGACCAGGATATGTAACTGTGTCACTTTTATTCTCCTTTGGGTTAGAGCCCAAAAGCTAATTTACTCTAAGTTACCCCGAGTGCCCAGTCAAGCTTAATTTGTGTGAAGTTACAAATGCTTCACCCTCCACTGAATAAAATTCACCCTTCTTGGGTTGTTGTTCTAAATGCAAAAGCCAAACCCTGTAACTAGTTCCTCATTTCTATGCATAAAACTCGCACATTCCCCTGCATGAAGTCCCCGCTAAGTGCTATATAGAGACACACCACGCAACCGTACTTACGGTCTGTATTGGATGGAGTTGACCTTTTCCTTCTAACTGCATTGAATGTGTTTGGTTGCAGCCGCTTTATTTTGGAAATTATAATCTCTTCAACAAATTTATTATTAAAGAAGATGGACCATCAAATGTCACAGACCGTCCTGTGTATGTTTTATAAAAGCAAAAATTAAAATTTAAGAAAAGCAAAACAAAAATCCCCCTGGTGCACACACACAACAAGCTTGTTCTGCAACACTGAAATCAGGACTGAAACACAACACACACACAGGGGGAGTGGAGCAAAAGAAGCTCTCAGCCTCTATACCTGAAAGGGACTTTTCTTTGTTCCCAGTGCCCTTTCGCATCGGGCCAATCAGAGAGCAGCTTTTATGAAACTGGGCTCTCTCATTGGCTAGCTGCTTTCTCTTGGCTACTGTAGGGGGTTGAGATATACACACGTATAAAACACACACTGAGAGCGGGTGGGGGTGCTGTGGGGGGTGGTTGTGGAGACAAAGCGTTTTATTTTCCAACCAGATTGGGGTTGAGGAACCTCCCGCAGTAAGAAGGGAAAAAAATGGTGCGCCCGTTTCAATTACTACATCATTCACATAAAACACTTATTTATTAAAACAAATCTCAAACAGGCTGCGAGGAGAGGATGTCGGTAAATACAAGTTTGATTGTGTTATCTTGGGGGAAATAATGTATGTGATCGCTCGGTGGCAGAGAGAAGCCAAATGAGCCACTAGCGCGTAGCGAGGAGAAAAGGGAGGCTGGCTGTGTGGAAATGACTGCGAGCATTTTGCTGGCTTCCCTTCCTTGTTCCAAGGACTCCGCAGTCCAACTCCCAAGACTGATTTTCTGTATTGCAGCTTCTGGCTTTCAACCCTCCCCCCACCACTTTGCCCTTCCTGCAATTTTTTTTTTTTTTTTCTTTTTCTTCCCTGTGTCTCTCTTTTTACTCGCTGATTAAATAAGAAAAATCGATCTGCGGGTAAAGGCGATGGTGGGGAAACAAGTAACCCTTTTGTTTCCAGGGCTCTGGTCTACAAGCCCTGAAGTGTGAATGCAGGCGACCATTTAACCAACACTATGTGAATGATTCTTCCCTGGAATTAGTAACAAATCTTTTCCACCTGGTGTTATTGACTCCAAAAAAGAAAAAATATTAAAATAAGGTCCTCGCTAATCATAGTAACACCTCGGGCCAGCCTCATCTTTTAAAAAAATGACTTGTGAAAGTTAAATATACTAGGAAGATTAACTGTTGAACAGTTCCAGTACACATATTTAAACTGTGGAATGGTCAGAATTCCTCTTCCCCCAAATCTTTCACCCTACTGCTGGGGAACCGGGTGTCATAAATCTTCTGAATGCTACATCTACAATCCACAAACACAGAAATATTTTACAATTTATTGTAGGACAAATGCCAGCAACCAAGTTAATGAGACTCAGGTCACAGGATAAGAGAGGTTAATATGAAATAATAAGTTTAGTGTTTTACTATAACAGCTAACATATTTAAGCTAATGTATTTACATATATTAAGCCTTTAGAGTACATTTAATTTTGAATTTTTTTATTGTTACCTTCATTATTTTTAGAAGCTACAATATGGACATTTTAAAGTCAAAGGGTACTGTAAACTGAAAGCATCATGATCCCAAGTTGTAAAGATCCAGTACTACTGGAATTGTAATTTCCACATGACAATTGCAATTTAAGATTGTGTCTTAACTGAGTCATATGGACACATATAAAGTGAATGAGTGCTAGCAGAAGACAGCTTCTGATGTAAATATTCAGTGATGACTTCGTGGATCAATAAAAATATTTATGTCACATATTTTAAATAATGGCTATTGACTCATGTTTGAGCTTTCAGTATATTTAGTCTATAAAAAATTGCCAATTAGCTGTTTCACTACCATAAATGAACTAGATTTGAGGCTGCAAATAGTTATAAACAGCAGTTTCCACCCTTTATTGGGATATATAAACCAGAGGAATGCAATCTGTAATAGTCCTTAGCTCTCCCTAAGTCAATTTGTATTCAAATCAAAGCTGTACTTTAACAAATAAAATGGGCAAATTAGGGATCCATTTTAGCTTTGAGATTTGTTATATATGTTTGAATGTACAGATTTTACATTTGTGTATGCCCCATTGATAAGAATACAGCACCATACTGTTTTTTGACTTTTCTTCTTTTAAAAGAGTGATTTCTCAAAGGACCAGATCACTCTTGGGCACTTCCTGTGTCCCTGGGGTGCCATCTACATCTCAGCCTTTGGAAGCCCATGCCTACCCCATATGTTATATTAGTTTAGAAAAATCAATAGTTAGTTCTTAAAAGAATGGGACATTTAAAAATGAGACCTAGTGAAGCTGGAGAAGATTGGAGTTCCTCCAATACAAAACAAATTACAGCGTCTGCAGCACAGATGAAGTCTAACTAAAACCAAAGTTTAGGGTTCCTAATAATCAAATAATCTAATCTAACCCTAGCTTCAACACTTAAACCCAAACCTTAAACCTTTCTGAGAAACCCTACTGGCCGAAGATGAAGGCTTAGGCCCGACCCGACCACATAATTTAACCCAAACCATTTTGACAAATTGAAGTATTTCCTTCCATTCCAACATCTCCACACTCCATTTACACCCCACCCCCACCTCCTTCCTCCCAGGTTCTTCCAGGAGACTTTTGAATAAACCAGTGTTGTCAGACTGGCTTTTCTTGTGTTTGTTTTGTTTGACAAAGAGGCCAATCAAGAGGCATCAGAGGACCATCACCTAATTGGTGACTGAAACTAAGACAATTAACTACCAGCTTTGAAAATCAGAGCTACTCTTCTCACAAAATTGGGGAGTTTTCTGTATTTATAGAGATGAAAATGTTATCTTAATCTCTCATCAAGGTAACTAGGAACCTATTTATCTGCATTCTAATATCCACATGCATATACTTCATAATACCAATGCACTACTGTATAATATGCTCACTATGTAATTTTACACCTTAGTGTCTACTCAGAGATGTGGTAGAAAGGAGGAGATGTCTGGAAATGAGTATTTGGAACAGAGGGTGGAAGAAGCATGAGGATAGTGTAAAAGGGCATTTAAAAAGTATCATCCAGCTCTTTGGGAGGCCGAGGTGGGCAGATCACCTGAGGTCGGGAGACTAGCCTGACCAACATGGAGAAAACCCCGTCTCTACTAAAAATACACAATTAGCTGGGCGTGGTGGTGCATGTCTGTAATCCCAGCTACTCGGGAGGCTGAGGCAGGAGAATCGCTTGAACCCAGGAGGCGGAGGTTGCAGCAAGCCGAGATCGGGCCATTGCACTCCAGCCTGGGCAACAAGAGCAAAACTCCATCTCAAAAAAAAAAAAAGATCATTCCACCTCCAACAACCTCCACTGTCCCCTCCTTGGATCTCAAGATCAACTCTGCTTATATATCATTGTTAAGGTCATGAAAAGGTCCCTTTCCTCCTTTTTTTTTTTTTTTTTTTTGAGACGGAGTCTCGCTCTGTCGCCCAGGCTGGAGTGCAGTGGCCGGATCTCAGCTCACTGCAAGCTCCGCCTCCCGGGTTCCCGCCATTCTCCTGGCTCAGCCTCCCGAGCAGCTGGGACTACAGGCGCCGCCACCTCGCCCGGCTAATTTTTTGTGTTTTTAGTAGAGACGGGGTTTCGCCGTGTTAGTCAGGATGGTCTCGATCTCCTGACCTCGTGATCCGCCCGTCTCGGCCTCCCAAAGTGCTGGGATTACAGGCTTGAGCCACCGCGCCCGGCCCCTTTCCTCCTTTTTTAAAGACAGAAGATCTCAATGCTGAGGAGGCCAGGGGCTTCTAGCAGTAACACAGGAAAACATGGTGATCTTCCTTTGGTGCCTATTTCCTCTGATTTAGGGTATATTCTTAAAGATCAAAGATTATTTCTTGGGCTAGGCCTCATGCTTGTAATCCCAGCACTTTGGGAGGCTGAGGCTGGAGGATTGCTTGAAGCCAGAAATTCAAGACCAACCTGCTTAGCATAGCGAAACCCTGTCTCTAGAAAATTCTTTTTTTTTTTTTCTTTTGAGTTGGAGTCTCGCTCTGTCGCCCAGGCTGGAGTGCTGTGGCACGATCTCAGCTCACTGCAACCTCCACCTCCCGGGTTCAAGCGATTCGTCTGCCTCCGCCTCCTGAGTAGCTGAAATTACAGGCGTGTGCCACCACGCTTGGCTAATTTTTGTATTTTAGTAGAGATGGGGTTTCACCATGTTGATAAGGCTGATCTCAAATTCCTGACCTCATGATCCTCCCGCCTCAGCCTCCCAATGGGCTGGGATTACAGGTGTGAGCTACTGTGCCCAGCTGCAGAAAATTTTTAAAAATTTAGCCAGGTGTGGTAGTACATGCCTATAGTCCTAGCTACTCTGGAGGTTGAGGTGGGAGGATCATTAACGGCCAGGAGTTGGAGGCTGCATCGTAACACTGTACTCCAGCCTGGGCAACAGAATGAGAACATGTCTAAATATGTATCTATTTCTCCAGTTTTTGTGTATTTGTAAGGGAGTCTATTCCTAGGCCTACCTTTTCTATATTTATGCCAACATTGACACTTGAGATCTACTTAGGATCAAGGGAAAAAGTGGAAAGCAAAGTTATAAAAAATAAAACCTACATGGAAAAGGGGTTAATTTATAGGAAAAGGAACTTAATTTAGACATAATGAGAAACTTACTGGCTATCCCAGAGGATTATGGAGAAAGATTCTTATCTTTCTGGGTGTGCTCATGAACAGGATGGCCTCAAGGCAGCGGGCAGGTGTCCTGCCCTGGTTTCTAGGCAATATAGTTGATGACTTATGAAACACCTACACAAACACTAGAAGGTCTTTGCTTTTTTCCCCTACAGGTAACATCCTGACTTGCTAAAGGTCCTCTAGAAAAAACACTGTCTCTACTTTTTTACACCTGCATGCTAAATCCAATTCAAGTTTCTGGGTAGTACTTTTAACAATATCCATTTCCCAGGCTGGATGTGGTGACTCATGCATGTAATCTCAACACTTTCAGAGGCTGGAGTGAGAAGATGGCTTGAGCCCAGAAGTTCAAGACCAGCCTGGGCAACATAGGGTAACCTCACCTCTACATAAAATTAAAAAACTAGGCCGGGCGCGGTGGCTCATGCTTGTAATCCCAGGACTTTGGGAGGCTGAGGCAGGAGGATCACGAGGTCAGGAGATCGAGACCATCCTGGCTAACACGGTGAAACGCCATCTCTACTAAAAATACAAAAAATTAGCCGGGTGTGGTGGCGGATGCCTGTAGTCCCAGCTACTCAGGAGTCTGAGGCAGGAGAAAGGCATGAACCTGGGAGGCAGAGGTTGCAGTGAGCTGAGATCAGGCCACTGTACTCCCGCCTGGGTGACGGAGCGAGACTCCGTCTCAAAAAAAAACAACAACAAAAAAATGAGTCGGGTAAGATGGTCTATAATGCCAGCTACTCAGGAGGCTGAGGCGAAAGGATCACATGAGCCCAGGAGGTCGAGGCTGCAGTGAGCCATAATCACGCCACTGCACTCCAGCCTGGGCAACAGAGCCGGACCCTGCCTTTTAAAAAAAATCAAAAAATATCCATTTCTAGATAACTGTCGCCAAAAAGAGAAGAGCAGTGTTGTTCTTGGTCAAACATTTGACGTTTTCCATTATCCTGAAATATCACTGGAACAAGACAAAGCACCTAGAGCCTTGTCTACCATGGAAAGAGGGGCCCCTACAAACCATAACACTTTAGGTCCTTTTGGGGAGCAAGGTTCTCAGAGAAGAAAAACATCAACAGTCTTCTCCCTGCCATGAAAGACTGTGGGACATTTCCAATATCCATTTTGTAAATATGGCTACTTACACACATCGTATAACTCTGCTATGTTAACTTTTCAAGATACTCCTATGCCCTATTAATTCACCTTCTGTTTAAATTCCTTGGAGTATAACAAAAGATCCTCCATCCAAAGGAGGGAAAATAATGACTGTCTTGACATGTCTTTACAATACAGGTTACCTTAAACAAGTTGCGACGATATAAAGCAAATATTACACGAATTTATTTAAGACTACAATGCATTTAATTAGTAAAGCAATATAAAGGTGAACAACTTTATATACTTATAAACCCTCTATGTTTATGTAATTCCTCATACAGTCTCCAATCCTCCATCTTAAAATAATCAAAAAGAAAAAGCAACAAATTGGATCTTTTTTATGCCTTGCAGCTATGGAGAACCTAGCAAAATATTGCAAAACAATGTGGTCTTTAAAGGAAAACATTTGTATACTGCTCGCATTAAGAGAACTGCAATGTAGGTCAGTGTTAAGTGTCTGAAATTGTACCTCCGCTTGGCTCAGGCTCTTGTGGTGTGGTGTGTGCAGCTATATCTGAGTGGGTGCCCAAGCAAGGTCTGAGGATCAGTTAGCAAAGTAAGGCAATTTACATCTCATGTAATGAAACCATTTCTGGAAAAGGATTTTTCTTTTATGCCAGTGGAGACTGACTGCATAAAGAAGATCAAAACACAAGCTACATTAAAAAAAAAAAAAAAAGAACTACTTATTGGAGATTTCTGTTGCTGGTTTTATTACAATATGTATTTTACAGATTTAGGTAATAGCCCTGATTTTTCAAATCGACCTCTGTTTAGACACGTTTCACTTTGGGCTGTTTCTTGTCTGTAAAATTACAGTCATTTGCACGTTATTACAGTGAGTAGGAGACAGATTGTATTTAGCACTGGGTGGGGGAAGGGTTATTATGGGAAGTGATCTGCTAAGGTCAGCACATAATTTCAGCCTGAAGAAAATTGCTTCTGAATGGCTGGTCTGTTAGCTAGCCAAGGAATAGTCACTGGGAGAGACTGCAAAATACTTCTGCTTAATCTGCATTATAGAGTTATTCTCATTTCCAGATAGATGGCCTGTAGATACAATGTCTGTAAAACTAAATTTAAAAACTTGTAGAAGAAATGTTGTCACTGCTCTATTTGAATTCAAAACAATTATAACAAATGCAATACGACCAAGCACAGGAAGATCAAGAGGCAGCAGGATCCAGCCATTACGTTCCACTCCATCTTTCTCCTTTGCCTCCATTTCTCTGCTTCCTCGTTTGTCATTTTAAAAATCCCTGTGACTTAATGACAGTAGATTTTTACATATGTGTAAAAATTGAGAGCAATACCAAACACATTGATAAATGTATCTCCAACTTTCACACATATATGACTGCAGGAAAAAAAAAAAAGAATGCCTACATTAGCTTCTTTTTGGAGAGTGGCAGAATTCCCTCAAGTGTGAAAGCATTACATACACTTTTGATGCTAGAATTTAAGGATTTTTTTCACATTTGATAAAAATACATTCTATTTGTGCACATTTTCTAAAGCTGACAGACTAAAGCAGTGATACTTATCAGAAACAGTAACCCCTGCCTAATTTTATGATTTAAATCCAACCCTCATGCATCACCTAGGAAGTCTTCACATATTTGGTTAGATGAAATCAGGAGACTAAAGTTTATTTTAAAGAAGAATAAAAGAGTTCCATTATACTCGGCTCCTTTGGCTGTTGAATATCACTTTCGTTGTGAACAACTGTGCCTCTTTTGTTTTCAAAACAAGCTTTCCTAAAGAATGAATCACTACAATCATTTGGAGACTATGCGATAAACAACAGAAAGCCAGAAAGTTGTTTTGCTATTTTCTCAGCAGAGCCTTTCCTCCCCTTCCTCACAGCTCAGCGGAGCCTCCAGTCCACCAGCCAATCATCATTATGGAAATGTGGTTCTCAGCCCCCTGATTGGCTGACTTCTGGTCCAGGATGTTTAAGGTTTCTACAGCTCAACACATGCATTGCATGCCAGACTGCTCTGTGGACCTTTTCTTCCTATGAATATTTTAATTACCTTTTATTTTCCTTTCTTTTCTTTTCTGTCCTTCTGTCTTTTTTTTTTTAAGATTTTTAAAATCATTTAAGGAAGCACCTTGTATTTTCTTGTAAATACCTTTAAAATGTAATGATCTGTTAAGAACAGAGTCGAATATACGAGAACATGTTTTCTAACCATATTTTAATGTTTTCTGTTTATTTGGGTTCTAATGGTGTCTCTTTGGATTTTAGAGGAGTCCCATGAAAGTTAAATGAACAAACATATGCTTTAATTTTTATAATTCTAAACATAATGTCTCCGAAAAAAGAATTTTCTTGAGATTTTTACAATTCAAAACATTACATTAAAAAACCTTTAATACTGAAAAGTAATCTTTCAGGCAAAGGAGACAATGTATTTTTTCATAATTAAAACATTGCCTTTTGTTTATAATTTTAAAAGATGGTTTAAACGTCAACACTCTTGGCCAGGTGCCGTGTCTTACGCCTGTAATCCTAGCAGTTTGGGAGGCCAAGACAGGTGGATCACTTGGGGTTACGAGTTTGAGACCAGCCTGGCCAACATGATGAAACCCCATCTCTACTAAAAATACAAAAATTAGCCTGGCATCGTGGGGCGCCCATAATCCCAGCTACTCAGGAAGCTGAGGCAGGAGAATCGCTTGAACCTGGGAGGCAGAGGTTGCAGTGAGCCGAGATCACGCCACTGCACTCCAGCACTCCCGTCTGGACAACAAAGAGACTCTGTCTCAAAAAAAAATAAAAAAGAAGTTAACGCTCCTATAGTGTCTTAAGGATGCACAACTCTTTCAAGTTTGCTGTTGTTGTTATTGTTGGGTTTTGTTTTGTTTTGCTTTGCTTTTTTTGTATTTTTGGAGACAGGGTCTCACTCTGTCGCCCAAGCTGGATTGCAGTGGCATGATCAAAGCTGACTGCAGCCTCAGCCTCCTGTCAAGCAATCCTCCTACCTCAGCCCCCTGAGTAGCTGGGACCACAGGCATGCACCACCACACCCAGCTAATTTCTTTATATTTGTAAAGAAGGGTGTCTCCCTATGTTGCCCAGGAGGTCTCAAACTGCTGGGCTCAAGGGATCCTCTTGCCTCGGCCTCTCAAAATGCTGGGATTATAAGCATGAGGCACCTCACCTGGCCTGAAATAGGTTTGTAATTCAAATGAGTAATAGTAGGAAATATATGTGTGATTTACCATGTTCCAAAAACTCTTCTTAATTCTTTATACGTATTAATTTATTTAATCTTCATAGCAGGCAAGTGAGATAAGTAGTATTAGCATCAGAATAAGGAAACTGAGACACAGAAATGATGTAATTTGTGTAAATTTTCCAGTCAAATCTTGGTCCAGCCAAGATGTAATATAGGAAGCCTGTATGCTTAACTACTGCACCAGGACTATCAGAAAAAAATAAAACTCCAGACAACATTCATTGCTATATTGCCATTCTTTTTGTTGAGCACAGAAATTTTTTTTTTTTTTTTTGAGATGGAGTTTCATTCTTTTTTTCTTGTTGCCCAGGTTGGAGTGTAATGGCCTGATCTCGGCTCACTGCAACCTCTGCCTCCCAGGTTCAATGATCCTTCTGCCTCAGCCTCCTGAGTAGCTGGGATTACAGGCGCGTGCCACCACGCCCAGCTAATTTTTTGTATTTTTGGTAGAGATGAAGTTTCACCATGTTGGTCAGGCTGGTTTCGAACTCCTGAACTCAGATGATCCACCCGCCTCGGCCTCCCAAAGTGCTGGGATTACAGGCGTGAGCCACCGCGCCCAGCCGACCACAGGAATGTTAACAGGTGACCAAGGACTTCGTTTCCTGAAAGAATGCAGTTAACAAGCAATGTGCTCATTTTTTTCCAACATAGAACAACTCTATGCCAAACCGAAGATACTGCACATTTGATCAGATATATGCAAATTATGCGAGAAAGTGTATCTCTTCTGGTCCTAAGACTCAGGATATTTTTATAAAAATCAGTTTTCTTCTTATCACTTAATTGAAAAAAAATTGGGGGGTCAGATCTTTGGATCTGAGAAAAATTTTAAACATTTAAAAAATATTCCCATAATAGTGAGGCAGCCAGGTGGGAGGGGATCCCTGAAGAAACTCCAACCAGCCAAGCCAGTGAGGTGGAGCCTCGCCAACGCGAAGTTCAGGACATTTGCGGCAGGGAGGAAACTTGCCCCACCTTTTCCTGTGTGGAACCTGAGATTCAAGCTTCTGGTGGGCAGCACTCTATCTGGCCTTGCCAGAGTCCTTGTTTCCCCCTTTTCTTCCTTTTCACCCAATAAAAGCCTGGTTCACTCACCCTTCAAACCATCTGGAAGCCTAAATTTTCATGACCGTGGGACGGAGAAGGACCCCGTCGTTAGCTGAACCAAGGAAAAGTCCTACCACAATAGGTGGCGGAGTGAGGTTAAAAAATGACATAAAACTGGCCATTATTGGGACTGGTGGTTTGTTGACTGGGATCGTAATTTTCTTTTTTTTTTTTCTTTTTTTTGAGACGGAGTCTCGCTCTGTCGCCCAGGCTGGAGTGCAGAGGCACGATGTCCCCTCACTGCAACCTCAGCCTCCCAGGTTTACGCCATTCTCCTGCCTCAGCCTCCTGAGTAGCTGGGACTACAGGCACCTGCCACCTCGCCCGGCTAATATTTTGTATTTTTAGTAGAGACGGGGTTTCACCGTGTTAGCCAGGAAGGTCTCGATCCCGTGACCTCCTGATCCTCCCGCCTCGGCCTCCCAAAGTGCTGGGATTACAGCCGTGAGCCACCATGCCCTGCTGGGATCATAATATTCTTTATGTAATACATGTGCTCACATACACACACACACTTTTGAAAATTTCTATGTTAAAAACTGGGGCCAGTTGAGAGGCTCATTCCTATAATTCCAACACTTTGGGAGGCCAAGGCGAGAGGATTGCTTGAGGCCAGGAGTTCGAGACCAGACTGGGCAACATAACGAAACCATGTCTCTACAAAAAAATTTTAAAAATTAGGTGAGTGTGGTGACACATACCTGTAGTCCCAGCTACTTGAGAGGCTGAAGCAGGAGGATCACTTGAGCCCAGGAGTTCAAGGCTCACTACAGTGAGCTATGCCACTGTACTCCAACCTGGGCAAAAGAGCAAGACCCTGACTCAAATAAACAAACAAAAAAAGCTACCGTGCCTTGGAGAAGGAAGGAGCTATTCAGAAACACAATTTATCCCTTGGCTTTAGAACAGTTTTTGCATTAATCCAATAGGGTAAAATGACTTTACTGTATATACAAACAAGCAGCAGATTATGCCTGTAGCCTACCCTTTGTTTACACAGGTTTTTGTTTGTTTGTTTGTTTGTTTTGAGTCCAATTTACTTGCAAGGCCATATACGTTGAAAATCTGTAACATGCTATTTATGTTTTCTTTTTTTTCTTTTGAGACAGAATCTGTCTCTATCACCCAGGCTGGAGTACAATGGTGCTATCTCGGCTCACTGCGACTTCTGCCTCCTGGGTTCAAGCGATTCTCCTGCCTCAGTATCCCAAGTAGCTGGGATTACAGGCATGCACTGCTACGCACGGCTAATTTTTGTATTTTTAGTAGAGACAAAGTTTCACCATGTTGGCCAGGCTGGTCTCGAACTCCTGACCTCAAGCGATCCACCCATCTCAGCCTCCCAAAGTGCTAGGATTACAGGTGTGAGCCACCACACCCAGCCACTATTTATATTTTCAACATGTGTCTAGGAGACTCAGCTGAACAGTTTATAACTTCCTTGTATAAGCTTTTTTTTTTTTTTTTTTTGAGACAGAGTTTCACTCTTTCACCCAGGCTGGAGTGTCATGGCCCAGTGTTGGCTCACTACAACCTCCACCTCCCAAATTCAAGCAATTCTCCTGCCTCAGCCTCCTGAGTAGCTAGGATTACAGGCATGTGCCACCATGCCCAGCTAATTTTTGTATTTTTAGTAGAGACAGGGTTTCACCACCTTGGTCAGGCTGGTCTCAAACTCCTGACCTCGTGGTCCACCTACCTTGGCCTCCCAAAGTGCTGGGATTACAGGCGTGAGACACCACGCCCAGCTCATTCATTTTCTTTAAAATAAAGAAAAAATTTGGTAGTTTAGATTTCTTCAGTACATGTTTTCTGTCTTATTCAAAGAAATAGAGCTGTAGAAATGAAACACAGAATTCAGACACAGAATTAAATTACTTTTTTTTTCTAAGGTGGGCTCTTGCTCTGTCACCACAGCTGGAGTGCAGTGGCATGATCATAGCTCAATGTAGCCTTGAAATCCTGGGCCTAAGCCATTCTTCCGCCTCAGCCTCCTAAGTAGCTGGGACTACAGGTGCACACCACCACACCTGGCAATTTTTTAATTTTTATTTTTGTAGAGATGGGGATCTTGCTTTGCTGACAGGGCTGGTCTTGAACTCCTGGACTTAAGCAATCCTTCTGCCTTGGCCTCCCAAAGCACTGGGATTATAAGGATGAGCCACCATGCCTATCCAGAATTAAATTCTTTAAATAAAATAGCAGCATACAGTGAAAGACACTATATAATATAAGCAAAATTGAACAGAATTAGACTAAATGAAGAGAAAAATGTTTAATCTTTTCACAAAGAGGTCTAAGACATTGACATTAAAAAGGGCATTGAAAAAGATAAAATCATGGTAACAGTTACTATTCTTAACAAATAGGATATAATTTTGTGAAATAATGAGATTATAACACAAGGAGTCACTGATAAAACTGTTATAGCAGAAAATGGATAAATCATTAAATATAATGAGATTTAACTATCACTGTAAGAGAAATGATATGTAATTAGAAAAAGGGACAGAATATAAAAAGAAAGCAATGTTTCTATCCATGGTTCCACATTAGTAAAAGTCTAGTGATAAAGAGAAAAGTATCTCTGAGTCTATTAATAAATTATAGACCCAGTTTTCATTAATTATAATAACAATGGTTCTTCCAAATTCAAACTCATCTCCTATCATCTTTTCATTTTATTTAAGAAACACCTGTATAGCACTTACTCAGTGCAAGGCACTATACTAAGCATTTTACAAATATCAACTCATTTCCTGTGATTAAGTTTGAGATATCCATGTAGTAACTCAACAAACCTCTATTGTGTTATGTAAGGTTCAAAGAAGATATGAAAAGGAAAAGACATCATCTCTGCCCTTGAGAGGCTTCAAGTTTCCTAGAGGAGATAAGACACTAAACTATGAAAAGAATGTGATTTATGATAATAAGTAGAAAGAAGCATTGCTTTGGGGCAAAAGGAAAAGCTACCTTTATCTGAGGAGTCAGTATAGGTTCTAGAAATAAAGTAGGTTAAATTGTTAAACCACATTAGAATGGAGATTGTATTTCCAAGCAGAGGAAATATAATGACCATACATGTAGGGGCAAGAAAGAATGGGGCTCCAATGTTGTCCAGCATGGCTAGATCTTAGGGGTCTTAAAGGGAAGGAATGCTGGTCAGGCTGTAGGCGGAAGTCTTATTGTAGATAGGGTCATCATGAACCGGCACAACGGTGTTCTGTTGAGGGGACAATGGACACTGACATCAGACCATGCTCTGCTCACCAGGCTGAGTGCCTTGGCTCTGTGCTGTGTCACCCTAACGAAGGGCAATCTTTTGTAATGTATGTCAAACTGTGTTCTCATCCAGACTAGATTACACAGTTGCCTTTACCCCCTTTAGAGGGGCGTTTGAGTTTATCAGAGGACAATGGCCTACCCCAGTAGGGACTACGGAAAATTCTTTAATTTCTTATCACTTACAGTTTTTTATTAATGTATATGAAAAGAAAAGATAGAAAAGTTCCAGGAGATAGTAATGAATCATACCATATATGCCTGGGCACATTCTTGAAAATTGTAATGCTCAAAACATTTGTAAATTAATGAATCTATATTGAACTTCTATATGTATAAATAGTAGAGAGAATGGATTCCCCAAAAATGTAAGGGACGGTAATGAATCACAAGCAGCTCAGGATGTATGGAGATATATTGAAGCCAATGAGTATATTCACTGGACAAAAGATAACAATAAACATGTAGTAAGACAACTCTGAATTTAGAAACCCTCAAATTAGAAAGTGCAAATTCTGCAAGAATATTTTACAGCCAAATTAAATAAACTAATGGAAGCAGAGAGAGGTCTTTATGAATGAAAACCTGTTGAGAGACAGGTCCTTATGAATCGAAACATGTTGAATGAAACAAAAGTTAATGTCAACAAACGGAACATAGAGTCACAAATGGGATCCCTAGAGAAAAACAACATCTAAGTTGTCAAGGAAGATCTTCTGGATAAATAAATAAATATCTAAGTATAGGGCAAAAAGTAAAAGGGCTTGAAT
This sequence comes from Papio anubis, assembly GCF_008728515.1. Classification (NCBI taxonomy): domain Eukaryota; kingdom Metazoa; phylum Chordata; class Mammalia; order Primates; family Cercopithecidae; genus Papio; species Papio anubis. The sequence goes on from NC_044980.1 coordinate 117,565,582, forward strand.
GAGAGAGAAGAGAGATTTTCTGAAACTAGGGAAGTGACAGGTCTGAGGAGAGAGTGACCAACAGTTCCAAATGCATCAGGGAAATCAAGTAAGTTTCAGATGGAAAAGCCTCCGTTGGTTTTTATTTTTGGAGAGTCATTGGTGATCTTAGAAGGAGCAATGTCAGTGAAATGGTAGCAACAACCCATTGACTACAATGGGTTTGGCACTGAAATAGACAGGAACAAGTAGATCAAATGAAGTCTACTCTTAGAAGCTTGTTGTTGAAAGGGAAGAGAGAGCATCATTTTTAGAAAAAGAGTCTGGGAAAAAGACTTGTTGTTGTTTACCTACTATGAAACAGCCTTCAACATTTTTTTTTTGAGACAGAGTCTTGCTGTCACCCAGGTTGGAGTGTAGTGGCATGATCTCAGCTCACTGAAACCTCCGCCTCCCAGGTTCAAGCGATTCTCCTGCCTCAGCCTCCCGAGTAGCTGGGATTACAGGTGCACACCACCACACCTAGCTATTTTTTGTATTTTTAGTAGAGATGGTGTTTCACCACGTTGGCCAGGATGGTCTCAATCTCTTGACATCGTGATCTGCCCACCTCAACCTCCCAAAGTGCTGGGATTATAGGTGTGAGCCGCCGTGCCCGGCTGACATTCTTAACATGTGGAGAGAAAAGAGTCAGTAGAGAGGGGTGGATATGGGGGCTCACGCCTGTAATCCCAGCACTTTGGGAGGCCGAGGCGGGCGGATCGCCTGAGGTCAGGAGTTTGAGAGCAGCCTGGCCAACATGGCGAAATCCCATCTCTACTAAAAATACAAAAATTAGCCGGGCGTGGTTGTGGATGTCTGTAATCCCAGCTACTCGGGAGGCTGAGGCAGGAGAATCACTTGAACTCGGGAGGAAGAGGCTGCAGTGAGCCAAGATCGTGCCATTGCACTCCAGCCTTAGGGACACAGTGAAACTCCATCTCAAAAAAAAAAGGACACAATGGACTTTGGAGACTCGGGGGAAAGGGTGGGAAGGGAGTGAGGGATAAAAGACTACAAAGTGGGTTCAGTATATACTGTTCGAATGATGGGTGCACAAAACTCTCGCAAATCACCACTAAAGAACTTACTCATGTAACCACAAACCACTTGTTCCCCAATAACCTGTGGAAATACATTTTTTAAAAAAATAAATGCCTATTTAAGGTTTTATCCTAGTAACAAATGCTATGCAAAAGGAAAGTAATGCAGCTGCATACAGTGTGAATATATTCCCCACTCCCAGGTCCTTTGGTAGACCTTGCGTTACCTAGGGCTCCTCTCCAACTTGAACTCACAAACTAGAGGTCATCTTATTTTGTTTGGAAAGAAGTTAGAGCGATAATCTGGAGGCAAAAAGCCTTTGCTTCCTGCTGGTCAATTGATGTGGCAAAGGAGCAAGCAGTTGGACCCTATTAGTGTAGCTCTTTCAAATGTGGTTCTTTGGTACTTTGAGGATTACCGTGGGTCCTCTATTGAACTTCGCATATGTTAGGTTATTGTTGGTATTACTGATATCACGTTTGTGATAGCTTTCTTCTGTTCATGTTCTTCTCTACTGCTTTTTCTCTTTCAGGAATTTCTCAAGAGAATATGGTGTTCTTATGGTAATCCATGTTGCTTTGTAGCAATTTTTTTTTTTTTTTTTTTTTTTTTGGAGATGGAGGCTTGCTCTGTTGCCCAGGCTGGAGTGCAGTGGCATGATCCCAGCTCACTGCAACCTCCGCCTCCTGGGTTCAAGTGATTCTTCTGCCTCAGCCTCCCGAGTAGCTGGGATTACAGGCTTGCGCCACCATGCCCAGCTAATTTTGTGTATTTAATAGAGACAGGGTTTCACCATGTTAGCAAGGCTGATCTGGAACTCCCGACCTCAGGTGATCCACCCGCCTCGGTCTCCCAAAGTGCTGGGATTACAGGCATGAGCCACAGCGCCCGGCCGATATGGTGCTCTTATGGTAACCCATGTTGCTTTGTAGCACTCTTAAAGGTTATTTTCTGTCATCTCAGTGGAGTTTGGGGTGTTAAAAAAATTGTATAGGCATGCTGAGGTCATTATCTTGATGTAATCCCTATTGGGTTTTAAATTGAAGAAATAAGTAAAAATAATTATGTTTGTCTCATAAAGTAAAACTACTACTACTAATAAATGCAATATTCAGGTGTATATAAAGCAAAAAAGAATATGTTGTCTTCCAAATCTCCTTCTAACTATACTCTCTTCTCCAGTAGAAATGTTTCTCTGTGATTTACTATATTCCCTTGCATATTTTGTTTCCATGCATTTATAAGTTTATACATGATATGCAGTTTTTTCTTGCAAAAACTAGAATTTCACTATTATAGCTTTTTCTGCAATTACTTTTTCACTTAAGAATATATGATAAACATCTTCCCAGATCAGTACATATAAATGAGCTCATTCTTTTTATGGCTGCATGATATCATTGGGATGGAAATACTGTAATTTACTATATCAGTTCTCCAAGTGATGAATATTTAGGTTGTTTCGAAAAAGCATATGGTTTGATTCAACATCTCAAATAGTTATTAAGGTGTTATATATATCAGAGGTATCAAATAACATCTTATACCATAACAGAAAATATTATTAAACTATTCAGTATGAAAAATGAAGACTATTCCAGGAAAAGTCATTTAGTTGTCTTTCTTATGCTTAGGATTAAAATTATTAGGCAGAAAAAACTAAGTAACAGTGGCCATGGCTGAGCATGAAAGCAAACATCACATTAAATATTTGCTTTCCATGGGTCATTTGAGGTTCTATCAACTCTAAAACCATTGCCTTAAACTGTTGAAAATCTAAAAATAGTTGTGCTACTGCTTTCCTTTTTGTTCCTTATTCATCTCATATCAGTTTACCTGATGTGAGATGTTTTCTTCTAATATTTATTGAAGCACTCTCTGTGTGCCAGGCATTGCACTAAATCTTTAGCCAGAATATTTTGCTTAACCAATACACCAACCAAGAAAAGTGTTATCCTTGTTTTTAAATTAGACAGATTTTGTTCAAATCTTAACTCTGTTCTTTGTTAGCTGTGTGGCCTTGTGCCAGTCATATAACTTCTCTGAGCTTTGTGTTCCTCATAGAAAAAAATGAGAACCATACTCTAGTACTAAATCATTTACAAACATTTATTGAGTTCCTACTGTGTATCAGGGACTGAGTAACAAGGTTGTTTGAAAGATTCAATGAAATCATGCTTGTAAAATTGTACCTGGCACAAGACAGGCTTTCAAATGATAGATATCAGGTTGGTGCAAAAGTAATTGTGGTTTTTTGCAATGTAATAGTAACACTATTATTTTAAAAATGTATTTATTTATTATTTATTTTGAGACCAGGTTATGAAACTGGCTACTTTTCGTATTTTTGATAGAGACGAGGTTTCACCATGTTGCCAAGGCTGGTCTCAAACACCTGGGCTCAAGGGATCCACTCACCCTCGGCCTCCCAAAGTGCTGGGATTACAGGCATGAGCTACTATGCCTGGCCTGTAATGGCAGTACTATTATTGTGACCAGAAAGACACCAAGCTTGAATTTGAACTCAAGTCTGTATGAGTCCAAGGCCTCCTCCATGTTTCTTCATGACTCCATGTTATCTTCCTGAAACCAAGATCATGTGACTATACCTGTAATTCACCATTCGTTTCACTGGTTTTTGTAATCTAAATCATACAGTTCTTTCAAGGCTAAAAAGTAAGTCAAACTCACCATAGTTTTTATGTTGAGGAATACTACCCCAAATCATTTTTTACTTCTCTTATTTGTTGTTGTTGTTGTTGTTTTTGCACTGTACACTACATGATCTAGTTAGTTCTCCATAGGTTGTCATATGTTTTTTTCTCTAAGCTATAAAAGTTAGCTTGGGCTAGCATAACAAACAAGATACACTGGGAGACTTAAGCAACAGAAATTTATTTTTTTCACAGTTCTGGGGGCTAAAAGTCTCAGATCAATGTCTGGTATGGTTGGTTACTGGTGAGCATTTTCTTCCTGGCTTGCAAATGGCTCCTTTCTCCCTGTGTCTTTATGTGGTGAAAAGAGAGAGAAGTAGAGGGCTCTCTGGTGTCTCTTCTTATAAACACCAGTGCCATTGGATCAAGGCCCTATGCATATGATCTCATTCACCCTCAGTTACTTCCTTAGAGACTTCATCTCTAAATACAGCCACGTTGGAAGTTAGGGCATCAACATATGAATTTGGGGGAGACACAAACATGTGGTGCATAAAAAGTGCTTTCTTAAATGTATCTTGTCTTTCAAGACTTCAAGCAGACAGATAGTATTGTATTTTCAACTTCTTTTATGTTTCTTGCAAAGGGCTTAGCTGTAACTAGAAATGTAGTAGTAGACTGAGCAATATACACATGAAATCTATTTTACAAAATTTGCAAATCAAAATAAATGGAAGGACAACCACTAAGACACATGAGTTCATGGATACTAGTGTGAAAGAAGTCAGTGATAGAAGACTGAAGAAAGGGCAAACATTTAAAACTTCTAGGCTCTTTGACATTGAAAGATATGTGTGTGTATATATATATATATTTTTTGAGATGGAGTTTCACTCTTGTTGCTCAGACTAGAGTGCAATGGCACGATCTCAGCTCACTGCAACCTCTGCATCCCGGGTTCAAGTGATTCTCCTGCTTCAGCCTCCCAAGTAGCTGGGATTACAGGCATGTGCCACCATGTCTGGAAAATTTTCTGTATTTTTAATAGAGATGGAGTTTTTCCATGTTGGTCAGGCTGGTCTTGAACTCCTGACCTCAGGTGATCCTCCCACCTCAGCCTCCCAAAGTGCTGGGATTACAGGGGTGAGCCACCACATCTGGCCTGACATTGAAAGAGATTGATGCCAATACCCATGATGTTACAGTAATAAAATGGGGAAGGTGAGTGTAAATCAGCAAGAGTAAACATCGACCTAATTATTTAGAGTTGTAAATAGCAGGAACATTACAGTTCAAATATATATATATATATATTTTTTTTTTTTTTTTTTCACTAGACTCTTATTTTTAATTGATTATCAGATGGTTTCCTCACCAGGGCCCATGTTGGCAAAGGCAGTAGGGCACTAAAGCCAAACATAACCAGAATTTTTTTTCTTTTTTCTTTTTTTAATTTTTTTGAGACAGAGTCTCACTCTGTCACCCAGGCTGGACTGCAGTGGCGTGATCTCGGCTCAATGCAACCTTCACTTCCCAGGTTCAAATGATCCTTCCACTTCAGTCTCCCGAGTAGTTGGGACCACGGGCATGTGCCACCACACCTGGCTAAATTTTTTTGTATTTTTAGTAGAGACGGGTTTTTGCCATGTTGCCCAGGCTGGTCTCAAACTCCTGAGCTCAAGCAATCTACCCGCCTCAGTCTCCCAAAGTCCTGGAATTACAGGTATGAGTAATCACACTGGTCAGGATTTTTATCTTCAGCAACACATCTAAAACTGTGAACTGCAAACACCTACCTGTATAACTTTTCATAAGAATATAAGCACATGTATATACTTTTCTATTTGTACTTTTATATAACAAATTATTTGACTATTTTGCCCAAACAAAGCAATGTGGTCAATGGGTAAGAGATCTCTTACAGCAGTGAAGAATTTGGTGATGGGCACCTAGTGGAGTGAGTGAGCTGGCTGAGAATGGGGGCAGGAACCATGGAAATAACGCTGGATTTAGAGTTAGAATCCTGGGTTCTTGTCCTAGTTGTCACTAATCAACGGTGGTGCCTACGGCAAGCCACTTCAGTTTTCTGCTGTGCCCTAGTTTTTCTTGTTATAAATTGGGACAATAAGGCTTGCCCTACTTATCTCATTCATTTGTTGTGAGGGTCATACAAGTTAATGTGTGAATGTGCTTTTAAGACAAAAAGCCATCCACAAATGCAATGCATTTTCATTTTTTATGTTGTCTAGTGAAACTATCAAATAAACATGTAGTTGGATGATACTCCATCTTGACGGCTGTGGATTATACAAACAGACATAATAAATTGCTAATATTATACCCCCAAATTGCATTTCAAAACAGTATGAATTGATAGAGGGATAAAAACAGTTGTATACAGATGAGGCTAAGAGTATGTTAGAAAATGATATATTAGACACTGATAGCTTTAGGAGATGTTGAGATAAAGATATAATAGCAAATATGCAATCTAGATAAGTTGGTCTAGCATTTGATAAAATAATAGTGAAGTTGAATGCTTTGCTACAGTAGTTATTTTTAAAATTTAACCTGAGGAGTTATGAAAGTAAATAAAATTTTTCATCATTAGAACTATATCCTTCCTTCCTTCCTCCCTTCCTTCCTTCCTTCCTTCCTTCCTTCCTTCCTTCCTTCCTTCCTTCCTTTCCTTCCTTCTCTTTCTTTTTTCTTCTCACACAGGGTCCTCCACTCCTGCTACTCAGGCTGGAGTGCAGTGGCATGATCACAGTTCACTGTGGCCTCTACTTCCTGGGCTCAGGTAAATCTCCCACTTCAGCCTCCTGAGCAGCTAAGACTACAGGTGTGCACCACCACACTGAGCTATTTTTTTGTATTTTTAATAGAGACAGGGTTTTGCCATATTGCCCAGGCTGGTCTCGAACTCCTGAACACAAGTGACCCGCCCTCCTCAGCCTCCCCAGATGTTGGGATTACAGGCATGAGCTACCACTTGCAGCCAGAACCAACATTTTTAATTAGAAAAGATCTTAGAGAATATTCTAACCCAAATTCTTGTAATTTGGCATATGAAAACATGGAAACTCAACTTGCTTGTTCCTTGTCAAAGGTCACACATCAAAGATAGTGGCAAGATTAATCTAATATTCTGGATAATCAGAGCTATCTTTGAAACCATTTTTCAAGGCCAAAGTGAGAGACTCACTCAAAGTGGTAGCTAGATTAAGAATCTGGGATTCCAAAGATGGACAAGATGAACAATGCTGGCATGGCTGGGCTGGGAGAAAAAATGAAGCTTATGGACAGCCAGGAGTAAAGACAAGTTGGTTGAATGATCCACTCCAATGAAAAGGTAGAAATGGGTCAATTAAACTCTAAAGGAAAGAATAAAGTATCTGAAGGGAGATCTTGAGCTGAAGACAATGTAGAGCCAAAAAGTAAATACTCCAAGTTAGGACAGGCTAGCCAAAATAGGTTTGGCAACAACGGCTACAAGAGAATCATGACACTACTTCTAATGAGTCTCGCTCTGTCACCCAGGGTGGAGTGCAGTGGCACAATCTTGGCTCACTGCAACCCCGACATCCTGAGTTCAAGTGATTCTCCTGCCTCATCCTCCCAAGTAGCTGGGATTACAGGTGTCCACAGCCATGCCCAGCAAATTTTGTATTTTTAGTAGAGATGGGGGTTTCACCATGTTGGCCATGCTAGTCTCAAACTCCGACCTCAAGTGATCCTCTGGCCTCGGCGTCCCAAAGTGCTAGGATTACAGGCATGAGCCACTGTGCCTGGCCTCATAATTTTGTTCTTAAAATGTATTTTAAAAAAGAAGATAGAAACTGTTATCCCACATTAGGGAGGAGGAAATGGAGGCGTAATGGGAGAGCTGGAGCTTAAGTAACCTGCGTAAGTCTAAAATCCACATTCTTAACTACTATGGTCTATGACCTCCAAAATAGGAAAAAAGAGAAGACATATACTGGATTTGGTAAGGCCAGGCTTTGATCCATAGGCTTGTTTTTAAGGGTGCAGTGTATGGCTCCCAAAAACTATCAATGTGTTTGAATATAATATCCAGAACCTACATCCAACTCTTGTTTCAAAATTATAGCTTAGCTTGTAAGTTATCATCTTGCGCTAATTCTGGATCATCATATGTCTTAGTTTTCTTTGTAATGTAGATGTGATAAAGTGGCAGTAGAGAGTCACAGGACATTGGCTTGCAATTAATTCCAGTGGATTGACATTTATACCAAACAGCAATCAAAATAATCAGGTCATTTGTATACTAGTTAAATATTTACAAAATTACAGAATCAGAAGTCTATCAAATGTTGATATATGTGTTTAGAATAACTGATACTCATTCTTAATTCTTTCGACAAATATTTATTGAAAATCTATTGTGTGCCAGGCTTTGCTCTAGGAACCAGGGATACTAAAGTTCCTGCTTTCATGAAGTTTATATTCTAGTGAAGTTGAGAAATAATATGTAAACAGGTAATAACATATAATAACTTTAGATAGTAATAAATGCTGTAAAGAAGATAGAAAAGGATGATATGAGGGAATGTGATGGGAGCAGGAAGAATTTTAACCCTCTAACTCCCCTCCCACCACTTCGTCAAAAATCCATGAGGGGCTTCCTTTCGTAACTGTAGAATATTCCTCTGAATTGGGTTTAAAATAAGCCTCAAAAAATATGCTTGCATTAGAGGGAGTATTAAATAAGCATTGCCCATATGAAATAGGACTAGTCCCAGAAAAACCACGTCGTGGTTCTGTGTGAACGAGGGACCCACAGGAATAAAGTGCACTTGTCATTTAGCACTTCTTCATTGGCCATTTGCTGCATTCTCTTTCAGGGTAACACAACCCTGAGATCCCAGTGAGCTTTTGAAGACTGATGAAATAACTGACTGCTGTGGTCTGGTTAGTTCACAAGGAAAGGCACAGGACATAAATTTTCCTTGTTTTATCATATCTATCCATAAAATTAGGCTAACGAATTGGTAATATAAACTGGCATTCTGAAGTTATCATCAAGAAACTCCCAATATTGGTTGGATCATTTTCATAATATTGCCATTTCATTTTCATAAGCAAAGAGACCCCATTTGGAAAATAGTGCCTCTTATGCTTTATCATGTAAATGCAAACCACTGTTGAAGTTTAGACACATAATGCTATGGAAGTGAGGAGACCTTGTTTTGGCAAACTGACAGCTCCTATTGTGTCTCTCTGATTAATATGGAAGTGATGCATGCAAATCTTATGACTTCATTTGATATCAGAATGGTAAAAAATTGACTCATAATATTGTTTTCATAAAAAAAATCATTAAGAATCAAGTTTGGGAGAATAGGATTGGGAATGGGGAGAGAAGTTGTGAGGTAGGAAGGGAAGAGAAATGTGAAGAGGAGTCTTAAGAAAGTCAGCAAAAAGAGGGACCTGTTAGGAGGTTATTCAACTTTTGGGAATTGATTATGTGCATATGTATCTCTCTTATAAAGAGTGGTCTTTGTATCAGATTGACAGGGAAACCTGGATGGATACCACACTCTTCTGCGGAAGGTGCTTCTCCTACAAAAACAGAACCAGCAAGGATAGTCTACTTTGAAAGATGTCATTTGGTTTGGGCCAAAATTACCTAGGCTTCAGTTGGGAGAGCTGTCCCGAGTGTTTTTTCTTAGAACCAGCACAAGAAATGCATTTTCTTTTAGTTGGTTCAAAATCCCTGTGGGATACAGGCACCATCAAATGCAGATTGACATCTATTTGTAGCACAACCAGAAAGGCAGTTTCATTCTGAATTATTTAACACGGCAACATTTTGCACATATAAATCATGTCCAGCTTTATTAGATTAGGCCAATTGAAGAAATATATACACCTGCCTGTCATGTAAAGCCCTTTATCTTGGGGAGTAGACTTCCCAGGGGGACATCCCAGGAAGTAAATTGAATACTGAGTGGTTTATTCAGTGATGGGGCCTGACTTGAAAATTGAAATTCCTGCATGGACATCAAATTTCACATCAAAAATGAGAATCTAGTTTATCTCTTTTGGTTACCAGGGTACTAATCACTCTAGAAATTTAGATTTACATGACTATGGCCCTTCTGTGCCCTTTATGTTGAAGCTGGGCCCTGTCAATGTGATAATGTTCATAAGGCCCTTTGAGGTCTTCAGATGAAAGGCATTCTACAAACACAAACTATCACTTGCATAAATCAACCAAGTAGCTTGATATTATTCTCTCCATCTTTGGGTTTGCCAGAATGAGACAGGAGATAGCAAATGCTATACAGTGAGATGAAAGCATAGAGATTAATAGGCGACTGCTTTGTAATCAGATAAGGCATGATGATACACAGTTGATAGACTTGATTTCTATTACAGGAAAAAAAAATACACCCAGGGTTGTTCTCATTGCAGTCACAAAATCTCAGAGGGCAATCTCTTTCCTAAAAACAGGCTGCATCTTAAATAACTGCACCATGTTAAAGCTCTTCCTAATTTAAGTTCAGAAAAAAAAAGAAATCACTTAGTGCCACATATGGGCACAGCATTGAGAAAATGGGATTGTATTTCTTCTCCCTCTCACTCCCCCTTCTTAGACCCAGTGCCATTATTTTGGAGAGCTGAGAGGTGGAGAATGAAAAAGCCATTGGTCTCAGTTTTCCTGCCACAATGGCCTTTTATGAGAGGGATTAGATACGCCAAGAACTGGTGCAGCATTCACTGGTGCCCCGAACGACAATCTGGAAAAAAGACGATAAAAATCAGTTTGTCATAAGGTTAAATCACCAAAGATTTCCTAGATTGGTTTTTCAGATTGTTTTTTCTTTGGAAAGGAGATAAAAAAAAAAAAAAAAAAAAAAAAAAGAAAGAAAGAAAGAAAGAAAAGAAAGAAATATGGGCTAAAAGCTGATTTTTTTTTCTTTTCCTTTTTCCCCCTCAGTGCAAGATGTAGCATTCAAAAAACATGTTGAGTGAGTTGAAGCATTAAAAAGATCAGTCTTTGGCTGTTGAATGAAAGGCTGTTGTGTGTGTGACTCACATACTAAATGGAAACCTGCCTTCAAAGCCTATTTTACTGCCTAATTATATATACACAAAATGTAGCTGTCTGTTTCAATCAAATCATAGGAAAAGGAATAAAACTCCCCTAAAGATGCAATTTTCATGGTTTGTCATAACCTTAGAAACACTGCTAATGTAAAAGGAGGAAGTACAGCTGCATGGTCCAGATAAGGTTCCAGTAATTGTTTTTCTTTTAATTATTACTTTATAAAGACATTATACTTCCTACTCCGAAGAAGAAAAATTAGTGTCCTCTGTCTCTTCTGTTTTTTTTTTTTCCTCCCTTTCCATTTTCACACCAAGCTTGTTGATATGCATTTGAGCTGTGGCTAGAAGCCAGTGTAGCTATGGAAATAATATTTAAGTAACTACCATAACTACAGGCTTTTAGAGGGTTTCAGGGAGGAAACCTTTTCTAAATTTATGTTTGAATTGAGTAGAGCTTTCCAAAGCACAAAATAGAGTGCCAGGGATTGAGATAAAGTGCTTAGACCTAAACAACTATTTGCACTTGGCTTTCATGGAAATAGTTTCAGTTCATAATAGCTAATGTGCTTATTTTTAAAAATTAGTAATTGCATGGGCATTTTTATTCTTGTCATCTTCACAGAAGAATAATGTAATAAAATGCACAAAAGGCTCCCCCCTCAACATCTTATAATGTACAGATCTTTTTATACAATAACCAGAAATTGTAAAGTTTAATAAGCCATTACTAATTTACATATTTTCATAGATTCAAATCATTAAAATGCAATGATATTTTAATGGCTTAATAATATATCTAATTGCAGATTAAAACTTTCTAACACTGGAGATGGCATTGAACATACCACCAAGGGACTCCAAGTGCGTAATTCAGTAAGCATTGACAGCGCCTGATATTTCTTAGGGAAACAGAGTTCATCACTGAATGAGTAAATTGATTATCTTGCAACATGCACTTTTCAAAAAAGTTATAATTTTAACTACACGTACCACCCTTCCCCTTAATCTCTTCCTGCCTACCCCCAGTTCCGTCTCCAGCCGTATTGAGTTTGGGACCTGCCATATGAATCCACAGAGTAAACAACTTAGCTGAGAATTCTGTGATGATTAAGCAGACATGATCACAAAGCTACTCTCAATTACTCTGAGAAATCCTGGGGTATGAGAGATATGCTAACAAATAAGAAAACGCAAAAACTGAATGAGTTTATACTCTAGAAATCACTGGCTACACCCCAGATTCCAAAATGGGGTTTGGGACCTGTTAGAAGGAAATATACAATGTTCATAGTAGCAGTACTCACAATAGACAAAAGGTGGAAACAATCCATGGCCATCACAGACGAAAAATGGCTAAAGAAACAAGTATGTCCATATAGTGGAATATTATTCAATTGCAATAAGGAACAAAATACTGATACATGCTGCAATGTGGATGAACCTCAAAAACATTATGCTAAGTAAAAGAAGCCAGAGAGAAAAGGTCATATATCATATGATTCAATGATATGAAGTATTCAGAATTAGGTAAATCCATAGACACAGAAAGCAGATAGGTTGTTGTCAGAGACTAAGAGGAGGAGAGAATGGGATGTAACTGCTTCATGGGTATGAGGTTTTATTTTGGAGTGATGAAAATGTTTTGGAACTAGATAAAGATGGTAATTGAACATTGTGAATGTACTGAATGCCACTGGTTCTTCACTTTAAAATTGTTAATTTTATGTTATGTGCATTTCACCTCAGTGAAAAAACCCATGGTCTCATCACTCTCATTCACTCACTCACTCACTCACTCACTCACTCACTCACTCACTCACTCACTCTTCATTGACTTCAAGAAGCATATATTTACTACTGACAATGTGTCAGGCACTGTGGTAGGCATGGGGGGAGTAAGGTTGAATCAACTAAGAAAGCCTCATGTAGCTTGCCTTCTGGTTGGAGGAACAAAGCAAAAAAAACAAATCAAACAAATTTGATCATTATAAATGCTTATGTGAGAAATAATGACTAAGTTGGTGGTCTGGGGCACATTAGCTAGAGAGGTCACTGAAAACCTTTCTAAGGAAGTGATAGTTTAATTCAGACATAAAAAAGAACCCATACATGGGAATTTACTGGGGGAGAGAATAACATATACAAAGCACAAGTTTTTCTTGTTATAGGAAAAGCAAGGAGTTCAATAATAGTAAACAAAGTGAGTTAAGATAAATGTATAAAGTGAAGTCAGAGAGGTAAGCAGATACCAGGTTGTGTAGGACATGTTGAGAAACTTGGATTTTATTCTAATTGTGATGGGAAGATATTACAGAGGTTTTTTTGACATACAAAAAGCTGTACATATTTATTGTATACAACTTGATGAGATATTACAGAGTTTAAAACAGAAAAGTGATATGCACTTTTTAAAAGATCACTGTCGCTAACTCATGAAGAATTAATTGGAGGGTGGCCATTGTAGACATAGACTATCAGGCTACTGTGGTTGTCCAGAAGCAAGATGATGATGGCCTGGAGCAGGATGCTGGCAGTGAAGAGGGAGAGGAATGGACAGATTCAAGTTCTATTTTGGAGGCAGGCCCATCAGAACCTGTTAATGGATTGAGTGGGTAAAAGGTAGTTAAAAAGGAAGCATCACAAACTACACATAAGGTTTTGGCCAGGGCAACTGGGTAGATATTGGTGCCACTTCCAGAGATGGGGGGGTTGTATTAATTTTCTATTACTGATGTAACAAAATACCATAAATTTAGCAGCTTAGGACAATACAAATTCAATATAGACTTCTATAGGTCAGAAGTCTGACCTGAGCTAAAATTCAGGCATCAGTAAGACTGTTTCTTTTTTTTTTTTTTTTTGAGACGGAGTCTCGCTGTGTCGCCCGGGCTGGAGTGCAGTGGCCGGATCTTAGCTCACTGCAAGCTCCGCCTCCCGGGTTCACGCCATTCTCCTGCCTCAGCCTCCCAAGTAGCTGGGACTACAGGCGCCTGCCACCTCGCCCGGCTAGTTTTCTGTATTTTTAGTAGAGACGGGGTTTCACCAGGTTAGCCAGGATGGTCTCAGTCTCCTGACCTCGTGATCCGCCCGTCTCGGCCTCCCAAAGTGCTGGGATTACAGGCTTGAGCCACTGCGCCCGGCCAAGACTGTTTCTTTCTGGAGGTTCTAGGGGAGGATCTGTTTCCTTGTCAATATCAGCTTCTAGAGACTAGCAGCATTTTTAAACTCATAGCTTCTTCCTTCATCTTCAAAGCCAACAAAGGTGGCTCTTGCATGTAATCTCTCTGAGCTTCCTTCTGTTATCACATCTCCTCCTGACCACGACTGGGAAAGGTTCTTTGCTTTTTAAGGATTAGATTGGAGTCACCTTGATAATCATGCTGCCATCTTTCTGACTCTCTTTCCCATTGTCACAGCTCCTTCTCTGTCCTGCTTCTTCATCCTACTTTTAAGGACTCTTGTGATGATGTTGGCTCTATTCAGATAATCTAGAATAATCTCCTCATCTCAAAGTTCTCAATCATAACTGCAACGTCCCTTTTGCCATGTAAGGTAATACATTCAAAGGTTCCAGGTATTGGTATGTGGACATCCTTGGGAGGGACATTATTCTGCCTACCACAGGGATAATTGAAAGAACTAGGTTTAAGATGGAAAATTACAATTTAAATTTGAGATTCTCAAGAGACATCCAAGTGGAATGTCAAATAGGTAGTTGGATCTCCACTTGGAATTATGTCTAAAGTTCGCAAGGGAGGTCTTGGCTAACAGGTATAGATGTAAGAGGTGTGGTATTTAAAGCCACAGGGAAATAGATTATGTAGAGGAGGCCGGGTGTGGTGGCTCACGCCTGTAACGCCAGCACTTTGAGAGGGAGAGGCAGGCAGATCATGAGATCAAGAGATCGAGATCATCCTGGCAAACATGGTGAAACTCCATCTCTACTAAAAATACAAAAAAAAAAAAAAAAAAAAAATTAGCTGGGCATGGTAGCGTGCCCCTGTAGACCCAGTTACTCGGGGGCTGAGGCAGGAGAATCCCTTGAACCCAGGAAGCAGAGGTTGCAGTGAGCCGAGATCATGTCGCTGCACTCTAGCTTGGTGACAGAGCGAGACTCCATCAAAAATAAAAAATTAAAAAAAAAAAAAGATGATCTAGAGGAACAATGAGATAGAGAAGAAAGTCTAGGACCAAACCCTAAAGCACTTCAGCAGTTAGAGTTTGGGTTGAGTAGGGGGACCAGTGAAAGAGAGTAAAAGAAAATCAGTGATTTAGGAGGCAAAGCATTAAAAAAAAGGTATTTCAGAAACTAATAGAAGAAGAAAAACATTTTTGTTTTTCTCAACCTCACTGGCTCAAGTGATCCTCCCACCTAAGCCTCCCAAATAGCTGGGACCACAGGTGTGTGCCACCATGCCTGGCTAAGTTTTCTTTTTTTGTAGAGCCTGGGTCCCTCTGTGTTACCCAGGCTGGCCTCAAACTCCTGGGCTCAAGTGATTCTCCTGCCTTGGCCTCCCATAGTGCTGGGATTATAGGGATGAGCCATCTTGTGTAGCCTTAGAAAAGCATTTTAAGAAAGAAGTTCTTAAATGTACCAGAGAGAAGGAATAAGAATAGGTCAGACAGGTGATCTTTAAATTTAACAAAAAGAAAACCATTGGTAAACTTGCTTAAAGATGTTTCGGTGGTGTTGGGATGAACATGAGAAAATGGAGAATATGAGATTAGACAATGCTCTGAGTAAGTTTGGCTATGAAGGGGAGGAGGGAAGTGAGGCAACATTTTTGTAGGTGCTTGTAAAATTGGAGAAGAGTTTTGGTGTTTTGTTTTAAAGATGGAGTCTCACCCTTGTCACCCAGGCTGGTGTGCGGTGGCTGATCTTGGCAACCTCCACCTCTTGAGTTCAAATGATTCTCCTGCCTTAGCCTCCAGAACAGCTGGGATTATAGACACCTGCCAACACACTGGCTAATTTTTGTATTTTAAATAGCGACAGAGTTTCACCATGTTGGCCAGGCCAGTCCCGAACTCCTGACCTCAGGAGATCCACCCACCTCGACCTCCCAAGGTGCTGGGATTATAGGTGTGAGCCACCACACCCAGACTGTTTTATTTTAAAGAAGGGACATACTAAGGTTGATGGTTCTCAAACTATGGTCCCCAGACCAGCAACATCAACATCAGCTGGGAAATTATGAGAAATGCAAAATCTTGGCTCCGACCGCAGAACTGTTGAATGAGAAGCTCTGGGAATGAAATGCAGCAATGTAGGTTTTAACAAGGCCTCCAGATGATTTTGAAGCCAAATCAGGTTTGAGAACTGTGATGGTTAATATTAGGTGTCAACTTGATTGGACTAAAGGATGCCTAGATGGCTGGTAAAGTACTGTTTCTGGTTCTCTTTTGAAGGTGTTGCCAGAGGATATTGACATTTGAGTCAGTGGACTGGGAGAGGAAGACCCACCCTCAGTGTAGGTGGGCACCATCCAACCACTGCCTGCACAGCTAGAACAAAGCAGGTAAAAGAAAGTGGGATAACCTTGCTTCCTGAGTCTTCTGGCTTTCCTCTTTTTCCCATGCTGGATGCTTCCTTCCGTTCCTCCTGCCCTTGGTCATGAGGCTCCAGGTTCTTCAGCCTTTGTATTCTTGTACTTACACCAGTGGTTTGCCAGGCACTCTCAGGCCTTTGGCCAGACTCAAGACTGCACTTCGGCTTCCCTGCTTTTGAGGCTTTTGGACTTAAACTGAGCCACTATTGGCTCCTTTTTCCCCCAGCTTGCAGACAGCTTATGATGGGACTTTACATTGTGATCGTGTGAGCAAATTCTCCTTAATAAACTCCCATATACATATACATATACATACACACACATGTATATATCCTAACAGTTCTGTCCCTCTGGAGACCCCTGACTCATACAAGAACCAATACTGCAGTTGTGATGGCTATGATCTGATGAAAGAAGGAGGGGCTGATATTACTGAAGAGTAGACATGTCTAAAGTCTGCAACAAGATGCAAGGAGTTAATTTAGGAAGTCCTAATAGAAGGATGTAACATTAATTGAATCAAGAGTGTTTTCCCCTGGTAAAAATAAGTAAGATAAAATTGTACGAAAAGTTGCAGATCAGTCAACAGAAGAGGAAAATAAGTCATGACAAACCTAGTTTCCTTTCATTTTTAGAAATAGGATTGGTTAAATAGGTAGGTAGAAAAGGGAATTCTATAAATATTTGATATTTATTTATTGAGACAAGTTCTCTTTCTGTTACATGGACTGGAGTGCAATGGCGCAGTCATAGGTTACTGAAGCCTCAAAGTCCTGGGCACAAGTTTTCCTACTATCTCAGCCTCCCAAGTAGCTAGGACTATAGCAGTGCAACTCATGCCTGGCTAATTTTTACATTTTTTTTAGAGACTGGGTCTTGCTATGTATCCCAGGCTGGTCTCGAACTCCTGGCCTCAAGACTTCCTCCCACCTCAGCCTAATATTTAATTTTTTTTTTTTTTTGAAACGGAGTCTTGCTCTGTCGCCCAGGCTGGAGTGCAGTGGCCGGATCTTGGCTCACTGCAAGCTCCGCCTCCCGGGTTTATGCCATTCTCCTGCCTCAGCCTCCCGAGTAGCTGGGACTACAGACGCCCGCCACCTCGCCCGGCTATTTTTTTGTATTTTTTACTAGATATTTAATATTTTGATTTCAACAAGACATATGACAAATTGCTAATGACATCCTCAGAAAAGGTAGGGACATGAAAAGTGGGGAATAGGAGAGTTGAGTGGGTGTGGCTGGTTCAACTAATGGGGAGATTTTTAGTGGTACAATGGTGGCATGTCTCTCTTTCAGAACTTCCCTGTCCAACATTTTATCATCTACTTTGCTGAAGACAGAGGAAATGTGCTTATCAAATTTGAATTTGGCACAAAACTGAGAAAGCAAGCAAATGTGTTTGGTGACATAATGTGGATTCAGAAAAACTCTGACAAATTTGAATGATGAGCCAGAAACTGAAGAGAAGTCTGAGTGAGGACAAAGCTTAGTATTTTATGGTATTTAAAAATGCTTTTTAATGACAATTTGGGGATGGGATAAGCTTAAGATTTGTATGGAGAGTCATTTATAGGTGAAAATAGGACTTTTAGTTGCCTATAAGTTCTATATGAACCAAGAAGTTCCACCTTAGGCTGCATCAATGAAAGTGAAGTAATCACATCAAGAGTTACTTCTATCCTTCTCTAATGATCATCAAATATACCAGAAAGATTGTGCACAGTACTAGAGGACATTGGGGGCTAGGGGACATCATGCATCTACACAGGCATGAGTGCAGTGAAAAGTCTGAAAGCCATAAATAACAGGAATTTTGAAATGACTGACTGCATTCAATCATGCAGCAAGCGTTTCTTGAGCCAGACATAGCTGTATGCGCTGAGCACAGAGTGGAAGACCAAAATCTTTATTCTGTCTTATGGTACTTATAAACTTACTGGATGAAAACAGACCACAGATAAGAAACTAAATGAAACTGATAATTTTAAATAGTGATAATTGCTGTGAAGAAATGAAACACAGTGGGCCGGGCATGGTGGCTCACACCTGTAATCCCAGCACTTTGGGAGGCCAAGGCAGGTGGATCACAAGGTCAGGAGATCGAGACCATCCTGGCTAACACAGTGAAACCCTGTCTCTATTAAAAATACAAAAAAATTAGCAGGGTGTGGTGGCGGGTTCCTGTAGTCCCAGCTACTCGGGAGGCTGAGGCAGGAGAATGGTGTGAACCCGGGAGGCGGAGGTTGCAGTGAGCCGAGATGGCACCACTGCACTCCAGCCTGGGCAACAGAGCGAGACGCTGTCTCTAATAATAATAATAATAATAAAAAGAAATAAAACACGATGACAAGAGAGGTACAGGAAGAGAGTAGGGCAAGTAACATTTAATAGAGAGGCTGGGGAATGTCTTTCCAAGGATAGGGCACTGGAGCTAAAGCTGGAAAGGCTAGAAGTCAACCTTGGTACAATCTGGGTGCAAAGTATTTCTTGCAGAAGGAAGAGTATATGAAAAGACAGCAAGGCAGGAATGAGCATGGTGCCTTAGAGGAAGAGAAAGAGGGCCAGGATAACTAAAGTACAGAAAGTGAGGGGAGCAAGGCTGTCGGAGATGTCAGTTGGGCTCTTCTTAGCCATGTTTATGAGTTTAGATTTTATTCTAAGGAAAAGAGAAAGGTCCTACAAAGAAAATGATAAGATCAGAGCTATGTTTTTAAAATATCATTTGGGCTTTTATGTAGAGAATAAATTGTTGAGGAATTGGAAGATAAGATGGTCTGAGGAGATGGGGTGGGAGATGAGGAGGAAGGTCAGAGTCATGATCCCAGGGAGAGCTGATGGTGGCACTGCTAAGAGACAATGCTCCAGGTGGTGCACTGGTCAATTTTTAGCCACTTTACAAACAAAAACTGCAAAGCATACAGTTATTACAATCAAGGGAAAAGTCAGTGGATAAAAGGGAATAGAAATGAATTGACTTCAGATTTAAAAAAAAAACATGGGTGGGCTGATTTATAAATACCTTCCACCATAATGAAAAAAATCTTAACCTTGAAGGGGCGAAATGATCAATTCACACATACTTAAGAAATACTTACTCTTTGAAAAAGGATCTTACGCAATAAAACATCATTGCCCTGATAAGACAATCCTGTACTTAATGTAAAGCTTAAGATTTGCTACAACAAAGTCTCAAGTATTTTCAAATGTCAACACTTTGGACTCTTCTTCACACGTGGGATACTTTGAGGTCTCAAAATCTCCTTGGTCCCTCCACACCACGCCCCATTATCTCACCTAATAAGCACCTCTTGCTCCCATTTCTTTCTCTGTGAACAGGACCGCTAGTGTCTCAGCAACCCAAGGTAGAGACACAGAGGGTTACCGCTGATTCTCCCCTTTGCTTCACTCTACCCTGATTGCATCCATAACCATGGCCTTTGTTCTACCTACTGTTCCCATTATTTTTTCCCACTGTTACTTTCTATTTTCCTCTTTGCAGCAATTCTTGTTATCCTTGATTTACCTTACTCCAGGTCTCCAAACTTTCTATATATACCAGTGGAAATAGTTCCCTGAACAAATTCGATGATGTCGTTCAACAGGTACCCAGTATATTATTAAGTTTCCATGGCTGCTTCAACTGAGCATTAGAGACCTTGTATCATGAGATTGAGTCTACCTTATCTTACACCCTTTCCATTTCTAAGCCCTAGTGATCTAGCCAACAAAGAGAAGGACATTACAGTGTTTATAACAATGTTATATTTCATATATGATTATCCCCATTTCATAAAGAAGGTAGTTTGTTTGCAAGATGGCTACAATACTTCGTCCCATTCCTACATTCACAGCTTTTTGCAATGTGACTTTGCCTTTCTTCTCATCAAGAGATACAGTTTCTTTCTCTACCCTTTGTTTTTTTGTTGCTGTTTTGGTTTTTATATTTTTATTTTTATTTATTTTTAGACAGCGTTTCACTCTTGTTGCCCACGCTGGAGTGCAAAGTGCAATCTCGGCTCACTGCAACCTCTGCATCCCGGGTTCAAGCGATTCTCCTGCCTCAGCCTCCTGAGTGGCTGGGACTACAGGCACTGACCACCACGCCCGGCTAATTTTTGTATTTTTAGTAGAGACAGGGTTTCACCATATTGGCCAGGCTGGTCTTGACCTCCTGACCTTGTGATCTGCCCACCTCAGCCTCCCAAAGTGCTGGGATTACAGGCGTGAACCACTGTGCCCAGCTTGTTTTGGGTTTTTTTTGAGAAGGGTCTCACTTTGTCACCCAGGCTGGAGTGCAGTGACATGCTCATGGCTCGCTAAAGCCATGACTTCTTGGGCTCAAGTGGTCCTCCTCTCCAGCTAAATTTTGTATATTTTGTAGAGATGGAGTTTCATCATGTTGCCCAGGTTTTTCTTTACGCTTTGAGTCTGGGCTTGGCCATGAGACTTGCTTTGGTCAATGAGACATTAGCAAATGTAATGCAAGCATCGGTTTAAAAAGTGTTTGTAGATGGGTTTGTGCTTTTTTGCTTGTGGTTGCTGCAATCCTGAGATCATTGTGTGAATGAGCCCAAACTAGGCTGCAGGTTATGGGAAGAAGTGAGATGCCCCAGGCAGACATGTGAGTGAGACCATCTTTGATCAGGCATCCCCTAGTTGAGTCTAGTTGAATCACTGTCCAACTATATCCTCATACCTGACCTTAGGAGAGATCAGAAGAACTGCCCCATGGAACCTAGTCCGATGAGCTGACCCACACGATCATGAGAAAATAAAATGATTCCTGTTTTAAGCCTACTAAATTTGGGGCTGTTTTGTTACACAGCAACAAATAAATAACTGCCAGTGGGAGGTTTGGAGAGTCGCTCACAATTTTGTAGGAAGTAAAGTGTTGGAGCCAGAAATTCAACCAAGTCTGCTGACTGCACTGGCTGTTATTTTGCCAGGACCTACACTACTTCCCCCAATGTGTTCCCAAAGAACTGTCCGCAAAGTTAAACTATATGTTGGTGAAAAATGTATAATTGCACATTTGGTGAAAATCCAAAGTCAGGGGAACAGTTCTCAGAAGAACTGGGTATGTGGCAATGCTGTTTTTCTGTTAAATTGAGCAATGTCTTTTAAAATGCTCAGCCAAAAAATAGATTTGCCCTAGATTTGGGGAAAAAAATCTCTGACCCACTTTTCTTTGCCTCTAGAAAACAAAATATCTTTGCCAGCAGCCTTTTCCCATTCTTTTATGAATCCTCCAAACAACAACAAAGGCTTTGGGCTAGAAAGTGGCCCTAGTCCTTTCGCTCTAGGGACTGCTGGGCAAGGTTCCTCTTGGGCAGCTAGAATGCTTGCATGGAAAAGCCAGAAGAATCTTGAGCTCTGTGATAATGATAAGCATCTTGAAAATCATAGGTTGTTTTTCATTCGTTTATTTTTTACTTTTTTTATTTTTTTGAGACAGAGTCTCGCTCTGTCACCCAGGCTGGAGTGTAGTGGTGCCATCTTGGCTCACTGCACCTCTGCCTCCTGGGTTCAAGCAATTCTCCTGCCTCAGCCTCCCGAGTAGCTAGGATTACAGGTGCACACCACCACACTGGCTAGCTTTTCTATTTTTTAGTATAGACGGGGTTTCACCATGTTGACCAGGCTGGTCTCGAACTCCTGACCTCATGATCCACCTGCCTCGGCCTCCCAAAGAGCCGGGATTACAGGTATGAGCCACCGTGCCAGGCCCAGGGTTTCTATGTGTTGTGTGTGTAGTGAACTCTGTGTTGGACAAAGAAAGCTTGAGTTTCCAGGATAATAGATCCATCACTCTGTAAGCTTCTGGAGGGTAGCCTTTTCCCAAATATTTAAGTAGGCACATGCAGTGTGAACTAGTTTTTATATTAGCCCAAACAAAGCCTAATTAGAAGGATAAGTATATTATCTTGGAAACTTTAAAGCTATTAATAGAACTAGAAATAGGTTTTCTATTACATCATTCTCTGGTTTGGAGTATCTGGACCATTGCAATGTGGAGAAATGGGAAAAGCACAAGCTCTGAATAGGAGAGAATTAGGATGGTATCCTAGTTACAATGTCACATGATCTTGAGGCTTGAGGGGTCTTTGACAATAATGTAACTGTTACTATTTTAGTATTAAATAATGTAATGTCTTTAAAGGGCTTAGTACATTATCTGGGCCCTTGAAGGTTCTAAATATGTGTCAGCTCCTGTGATGGTTAATACTGAGCGTCAACTTGATTGGATTGAAGGATGCAAAGTATTGATCCTGGGAGTGTCTGTGAGGGTGTTGCCAAAGGAGATTAATATTTGAGTCAGTGGGCTGGGAAGGGCAGACCCACTCTTAATCTGGGTGGACACCATCTAATCAGCTGCCAGCATGGCCAGGATATAAAGCAGGCAGAAAAATGTGAAAAGGCTAGACTGGCCTAGCCTCCCAGCCTACATCTTTCTCCTGCGCTGGAAGCTTCTTGCCCTCAAACATCAGACTCCAAGTTCTTCAGCTTTGGGACTTGGACTGGCTTCCTTGCTACTCAGCTTGCAGACAGCCTATTGTGGGACCTTGTGATAGTGTGAGTTAATACTATTTAATAAACGTCCCTTTATATACATATATCCTATTAGTTCTGTCCCTCTAGAGAACCCTGACTAATACAGTTCCTGAGCATGTTATAATGTTATAATTAAAAACAAGAACAATATTTACATATTATTTATTATTATTATTATTATTGAGACGGAGTTTTGCTCTCATTGCCCAGGCTGGAGTGCAATGGTGCGATCTCAGCTCACTGCAACCTCTGCCTCTCGGATTCAAGCAATTAGCTTGCCTCAGCATCCCAAGTAGCTAGGATTACAGGTGTCCACCACCATGCCCAGCTAATTTTTGTATTTTGAGTAGAGACGGGTTTTAACCATGTTGGCCAGGCTGGTCTCAAACGCCTGAACTCAGGTGATCCTCCTGCCTCGGCCTAAAATGCTGGGATTACAGGCATGAGCCACCGTGCCTGGATGGCCCTGCATATTATTTTTTGAATAGCAGAAATTAAACATGGTTGGGGGGGGGCCAAATACATTTTAAAATGTATTTTTTTTTTTAGATGGAGACTTACTCTGTTGCCTAGGCTGGAATGTAGTGGCGCTGTCTCAGCTCACCGCAATCTCTGCTTCCCCGGTTCAAGTGATTCTCCTGGCTCATCCTCTGGAGTAACTGGGATTACAGGTGCCCATCTCCACGCTAATTTTTGTATTTTCAGTTGAGACAGGGTTTTACCATGTTGGCCATGGTTGGTCTGAAACTCTCAACCTCAAATGATCTGCCCACCTTGGCCTCCCAAAGTGTTGGGATTACAGGCATGAGCCACTGGGCTTGGCTAAAATTGAATCTTTTTGTTTGTTTGTTTGTTTTGAGATGGAGTCTTGCTCTCTCACCCAGACTGGATTGCAATGGCGCGATCTCGGCTCACTGCAACTTCTGCCTCCCAGGTTCAAGCAATTCTCTTGCCTCAGCCTCCTGAGTAGCTGGGACTACAGACACACGCCACCACATCCAGCTAATTTTTGTATTTTTAGTAGAGATGGAGTTTTGGCATGTTGGCCAGGCTGGTGTCGAACTCCTGAGCTCAGGTGATCAACCCGTCTCAGCCTCCTAAAGTGCTGGGATTACAGGTGTGAGCCACCACGTCTGGCCCTAAAAATGGATCTTAATGCTACATCATGAATCAAACTTGAAAACATTATGCTAAGTAAAATAAGACATAAAAGAACAAATATTGTGTAATTCCACTAAATGAGGTACCTAAACTAGGCAAATTCTTAGAGACAGAATGGCAAATAGAGGTTACTAGAGGCTGAGGGGAGGAGGAAAGAGGAGTTATTGTTTATTTTATTTATTTATTTATTATTTTGTGTTTTTTTTTTGAGACGGAGTCTTGGTCTATCCCCCAGGCTGGAGTGCAGTGGCGTGATCTCAGCTCACTGCAACCTCTGCCTCCCGGGTTCAAGCAATTCTCTGCCTCAGCCTCCCGAGTAGCTAGGATTACAGGAGCCCACCACCACACTTGGCAAATTTTTTTTGTATTTTTAGTAGAGACAGGGTTTCACCATCTTGGCCAGGTTGGTCTTGAACTCCTGACCTTGTTATCCACCCGCCTCGGCTTCCCAACGTGCTGGGATTACATGTGTGAGCCATTGCGCCCGGCCTGTTTATTTTTTTGTGGGTACAGAGTTTCAGGTTGAAATGATGAAAAAGTAATGGAGATGGATGGATGGTTGCACAGCATTGTGAATGTACTGATGCCACTGAATGGTACACTTAAAAATGGTCAAAATGGTAAATTTTATGTTATGCATATCTTGCTACAATTAAAACAAAAATTTTAAAGCAAATCTTTATTAAGGATCACACAAATGCTGAGCACTTTCTTATGTGTATTGAGGACATTAAAAACAAAAAGCCTCCAATTCTAGGAAGATAGAGTGTCGACAGCTTGGGAGGTTAGCTTTGAATGTTAAATACTTCTTTTTAATATCCATTTTCTTTGTCTTCATCTCTGTATCAGGTTGAATGAGAATTGATGGATTAGAAAGCAGTTGGCTCTACCTCTGTGCTTAGGGTAAGCTCTCAAAGATGGGCTTATCCATTCTCTCATTGACTCCACTCGAATCTATTTCACCCTAAGCTGAAATATACATCTGGAAGCACATAAACCAGTAGATACTGAATACGTACAAAAATTAGATACAAGGAAGGTGTTAATTTGGTGACTATGTCAGCATTCTCACAATTGTGACCAGAAATTCCACTCAGTCTGGCTTAAGCAAAAAAGGGCTCATGCACATGAAATAGTTCTGACTTTGCTTTTTTTTATTTTGTTGTTGTTGTTTTTTGAGATGGAATCTTGCTCTGTCACCCAGGCTGGAGTGCAGTGGCACGATCTTGGCCCACTGCAACCTCTGCCTCCCAGGTTCAAGTGATTCTCCTCCGTCAGCATCCCCAGTAGCTGGGACTACAAGCACGTGCCACCACATCTGGCTGATTTTTTGTATTTTTACTAGAGACGGGGTTTCACCGTGTTAGCCAGGATGGTCTCAATCTCCTGACCTTGTGATCCACCCGCCTTGGCCTCCCAAAGTGCTGGGATTACAGGCGTGAGCCACTGCACCCAGCCAAAATAGTTTTGACTTTGGAGGAGGCTTGACCTACAGCTCCCGGGATGTCACTA
This sequence comes from Papio anubis, assembly GCF_008728515.1. Lineage (NCBI taxonomy): Eukaryota > Metazoa > Chordata > Mammalia > Primates > Cercopithecidae > Papio > Papio anubis. The sequence goes on from NC_044980.1 coordinate 117,591,146, forward strand.
AGGGGCTGAGTGCTCCATCCCTCCATTCTGCCTGCCTTGTTTCTGTCTTCCTCTTCAGGTTCCACATGATAGACCCCAACAACTCCAAGCTCAAAACTTCTGGTTGCAGAACACCCAAAGCAATTTCTGACTTCACATCCTCACACCACATGAACCATGAGCTCCTTTTGGGAGCACTCAGGAAGAGCGAGGGGGCTTCTTTTTCCCAAGGTCTCAGCAAACATCTCTTCACATCTCATTGGCGCTGATTGGGTCACACATTCATCTCTGAGCTCTTCACTGTAGGCAGGGAGATGGGGATGCCAATTGGTTTAAGGCAGGGTTAGAGTCTCTTCAGGGCTATGTTGTAGTCCGTATGCAAATGGGTCCCCCTGGAGTTGTGCAAAACACAGTGTGTCCAGTCAATCACAATGGCAACTGAAGTAGTTATCTTATCCTTTCCCAAAGAGTAGAGTATTCACACTTTGAGTGCAAGGACTGTGTCACCATCTTCTCTTTTTTGTTTGTTTGTTTGTTTTTGAGACAGTCTCGCTCTGTTGCCCAAGCTGGAGTACAGTGGCGTGATCTCGGCTCACTGCAACCTCCGCCTCCCGGGTTCAAGCGATTCTCCTGCCTTAGCCTCCTGAGTAGCTGGGATTACAGGCGCCCGCCACCACACACAGCTAATTTTCATATTTTTAGTAGAGACGGGGTTTCACCATGTTGGTCAGGCTGGTCTCGAACTCCTGACCTCATAATCTGCCCTCCTCAGCCTCCCAAAGTGCTGGGATTATAGGCATAAGTCACTGCACACCATACCGTGTCACCAATTTCTTTCCACTCATAGCATCTGGCACATTATGGCTGCTTGGTAAGTACTTATGAATGAATGAATTATTGTATGAGTTTACAGAAAACTCATTGAAAAGTATAAATCTTCCATCTGAATTTAACATACAATTATTATTTTTCTAATGGTTTCTTGCTACTGGATGATTAACAGTTCTCAATTTTCAATATTAACAAAGATGAGGCAAAGCATAGATGAATACGATTTCAGTCTTCTGCTCTATTAGAAGGTGATACTTTTGTACTTCACATTTGTTATATTTAGGTTTGAATGAAAATTCAGTCATTGCAATTCAAATCTCCATGAGCAGAGACTAAGCTCTTAACCTGGGCCTTCTCTCCACACTCAACTGGGGAAAGATGACACTGACTCAGATGGTTCTTGCATGAGTAGTAGTTAGACTGTAAACACTAACTTTGTGTGTATTTTTATGATTTAATTTCCCCTTTTTATAGGAGTATAAAATGTAGTTTTAAAAATAAATAAATCTTTAATGAAAGTGTGTGATGGTTGACATGGGAAGTGTGTAAATCTGTCACCTGCAATATAAGCACATATTTAAATATGCATATTATGAACATTTAAAGCTGCAATGGTTCAAAATAATGTTAGCCTCTTATGTGAAACATTATTCTATAAATATGAGCCCACTAGCATCTTAAATACAGATTGCATTTCATATATAAGCAACGAATATAAAATATTTTCAATCTAATACTTATTCTCAGATTTTGTCTTTAAGGAGTTGTTATTCTATGTGCCAAGCTTACTTTGTAAATAGAAAAAAAAAAAATTCCTCAAGCCTCTAATGTTTTTCTTAATGTAAAAGCTATCACAAAAAATGGGAAATAGTTTTTCTCCTATAAAATATTCCCTGGACTCTCCTTCTTCTCCTTTCTTTTTTTACCTTTGATAGTCTTATCTTCCTCTATGACTCAAACAATCAAGTATAAGTTGATGACCCCCAAATCAAGGTATCCAGCCCTGTTGTCACTTATAAGTGCTATAACATCCTAACAGAAATCATCATTCCCATGACCTTCCTTGCCTTGTCCCATGGCATTATCATCTGCTTATTCGACACAACCAAATCCCTTGGCATTGTCTTAGATTCCTTTTGCTCCATCGTCCACTCTCTGGCTCCTTCCAGGAACTCTATTGACTAGTCTGTCACATCTGGCTCCACAGTGTTTCTCTCCACTCTATGGGTTTAAGCTGTTATCACTGCTTTTCTGGGTGACTTGTACTCTCTTCCACCTTGGAGACAGTGATTCTAGTTTCTTACCAACTAATCTGCCATCCAACCTGCGCTTGCTCCAAATAATCATTTTCCAATACAATCTGATTATTCTAACTTTTCTGCTTCAAATTCTTCACAGTTTTCTCATTCCTTTTAGAATAAAGGACATGTACAAACACTTTTGCAATCTGACCCCAACTTACTGTACAGTCTCATCTTCTACCACTCCTTCCAGCTCTTCTACACAATCTTGCTTTCGCCCCTGCTCCAACAGATTACTCTATGAACACTCGCTAAGGCTTTATGTTGTTTCCTATGTCTAGATTGCTTTTCTCATCTTTCTCCCTGTCTAAAGTTAACTTCAGTGTTTTCTGATTTCCCATCACAATCAGCCATTCTCCCTTCTGTACTCCCACCAAATCATGTTCCCAGTGTGCATGGTATTAGTGGCCTTAGTGTTCCTGGGTGGGTTGTGCACTTATTGGAGGAGGCAGAGAGAGGGAGGGCTATGTCTCATTCGTCTTGGCATGGACAGCTCCTAGCAGGTGCCTGGTGTTTAGTATGTACTAAAAAATGTTTGGTGAATGAGTCTTTATTTTGAATGCCCAGAAAGACCTTAAATTTGACTTATAAGCTTCCAGAAAGAGGAAAAAGACCTACAGATTCATAGCAGTTGTATGACTACATGTGGTAAAAGCGAGCAAGTTATATCCAAGACAGACTGCAGCAAGGTAAACCCATTTCGCTACAGTCCCTTCTCTGTCTTTTAAGACATGTCTAATTTGAGATCCCTTTCACGTGCTCCCCTTCCAAGGTTTAATGTATGTGATTAATCTTGACTTGCCTTAATACTGCTAGGAATGTGGCAATGACCTCAGCTGAACACTGGCAAAGTGATTAATGTTACATGAACTGGATGAGGTGTTTTTTTTTTTTTTTTTCCCCTCTGCTCTAGCTCCTGAATAAACACATTCATGCAAGATTCGGTTGCAGACCTTTGCTCGATGGAAAATGTACCATGATTTCAAAGAGTAATGTTTCAGATGCAATAAACAACGTTAAAGGAAACACGGTCCTTGTTAAAGAAAATGCTGTTTCAGGCTAAAGTCCCAGTGATCATAAAAGATATATGATGCAATAAACAAAATGAACCATAGACAGACAGGTCCATTCGATGACTAACCACTGATTGAATTTTCCAACACGTTTAGACTTTCTAAGAGATAAACTATTCACAAAAGGTTCGTGTTAAATATAAGGCTGTCATTTCCTTTTTATGTTTCTAGGGGGGTCCAAGAACAGTAGAGGATATTCCTTCTTTTTTTTTTGTATTGGTTGTTTGTGTTTTTGAATTTTTTATGATGTGAGAAAACTGGCAAACAGTTGCTATGATTGTCAAATGCCTTAAATCAAGAAGAGAGAATGCAATAAAACACAGTTTCCATGGTAACACATTGTAACCTAGTACCTCTGGATTATGAGCCAGCTCACATCTATGAACATTACTTGTTGACAGGCATAAATTGAGCCTAAAAGCATTAATTTTAGAGATAAAACTAGACTGTGTAGCTAAGTTTTAATAATGTTTAAATATTTTCAAGGTAGTGGCAGCAAATCAACTATGGTTGTGTTATTATTTAAATAATGTTAATAAACTAATCACAAATACTTTTTAAAAAGGTACAAGCTTTTTTCTAAAAATGGTGTAACATCTGTGTACGCAGTTGGGTCCTCCACATTCCTGGGTTCCACATCCATGGATCTAACCAACCTTGGGTTGAAAATGTTGGGGAAAAAAAGACCCACAAAGTTGCCAAAAACAAAACTTGAATTTGCTACCTGCCGAACGTTGTGTTGAATTCACCTGAATATGGTGATGTGTAGGCATTGTATTAAGTATTATAAGCAATCTAGAGATAACTTAAAGTATATGAGAGATGTGCATAAGTAATATGCAAATACTAGGTTATTCTGTGTAAGGAACTGAGCATCTGCAGATTTTGGTACCCAAGAGGGTTCTGGAACAATCCCACATGGATACTGAGGGACAACTGTATATTCTTGAGGCTGCAAGTGGTAGCTGACATGTTTTTGATGGAGTTTAAAGAATCTGAAATCAACAATGATATGGAATGTTAACCAGACATTTTAGTGAAGGAATGTTGTTCAGTATGGACAAATTCCTAAATATCTTGATAGTAGAGAAACTCCTAGAATTCTTGTAGGACAATCACACACAATGTTTTTTAGTAGACATAAGTTCCTTTTCCTCTTTTTAAGGAAACTGAGGTAAAATGTGGATGATCACATGCTTTTTTTTTTTTTTTTTGAGAGGGAGTCTCATTCTGTCATCCGGGCTGGAGTGCCGTGGCGCGATCTTGGCTCACTGCAAGCTCCGCCTCCCGGGTTCAGGCCATTCTCCTGCCTCAGCCTCCCACGTAGCTGGGACTACAGGCACCCGCCACCACGCCCAGCTAATTTTTTGTATTTTTAGTAGAGACGGAGTTTCACCATGTTAGCCAGGATGGTCTCGATCTCCTGACCTCATGATCTGCCCGTCTCAGCCTCCCAAAGTGCTGGGATCACAGGCGTGAGCCACCACGCCCGGCCAATCACATGCTTTTTACACATTCATTCCCATGTCCTCATCAGAAGCAGTCACACTACCGTCAAACATTTAAGGTTAAAACAAAGATTACATTATGTGTAGCAGTTACCGTTAACCAATATAGTTAACAAGACAATTTTTTTCCAAGGCTGCTTGTGACACTTCTAAATATATCTTTATGACAAGATAATCTTGGCCAGGTGCAGTAACTCATGCCTCTCATCCCAGCACTTTAGCAGCCCAAGGCAGGAGGACTGCTTGAGCCCAGGAGTTCAAGACAAGCTTAGGCAACATGGCGAGACCTCATCTCTACAGAAAATAAAAAACAAAAAAATAGCCAGCTGTGGTGGTACACACCTGTGGCCTCAGCTACTCAGAACACTGAGGCAGGAGGATTTCTTGAGCCTGGGAGATTGAGGCTGCAATGAGCCTTGTTCACATCACCGTACTCCAGCCTAAGTGACAGAGCAAGATATTGTCTCAAAAAGAAGTAAAAAACAAAACAACAACAAAAAAGAGATAATCTGATATGACATGATATGATTTAATATGATACAATAATAAGAATTGGTCCATTTTCTCAACATCTAGTCTTTATGTAAGAGTTCACTTTTTTTCTTCTGGCAACTTCTGAGCTCCCTTTCCTCACTAACGCTTTTACAGTGAGTGTGGGATAAACAAGGAGAGACAAGATAAACAAGATTGCTCTTCCTCCAAGTGTGCCTTTCACTGCGCTGAGCCTCAGAAAGGCAGAGAGTGACCAGCACACCTCAGTTTCCATTTCTGTACACTTGGGATTAGTCCTATTTCATAAGGTTGTTGTAAGCACTTATTGAGATGGACACATGTGGAGAGCTTAGAACAGTACTTGGTGCATAGTAAGTCCTCCATGAACGTTACCCCCTGTAGGGGTAATGCTTTGTCTAGCATTGTGCTGCCCACTCAGGTGTGCCTAGTAAATGTTTGTTAAGTTGAATAAGCCTATTTGCCCAATTGGATATTACAAGAGTGCTTATTGTAACTAATTTTGCAGGAATGTGTAACATTTTCAGGAAATCTGACTACGCTGCTTTTATTCACTTGCACCTTACCTGTCAGAGATTCACAAAATGCTTTAGTGATCAGAGGTCACGGAGTTGTGTAATAATTGTATCTCCTAGTATTGCTAATTTGTAGAATCAAACCCTTGGCAATACTGCAGGGTATTTGAACCAATCTAACACAGACTAGTCTTTAACCTATTGACCTGAGAAGGGTACCTATTTCAGAATCCGCCATACTTTCAAGCAAAGACTCAGAAGTTTGCCAGCTACTTCTGTTTTGTTTTTTCAGTTCTTTGAATTTAGCTTTGTTTTTTTTGTTTTGTTTTGTTTTTGACAGAGTCTCACTGTGTCGCCAGACTGGAGTAGAGTGGTGCAAGCTCAGCTCACTGCAACCTCCGCCTCCCAGGTTCAAGCAATTCTCCTGCCTCAGCCTCCTGAGTAGCTGGGACTACAGGCACTCACCACCACGCCTAGCTAATTTTTTTTTTTTTTTTTGAGATGGAGTCTCTGTTGCCAGACTGGCGTGCAGTGGGACAATCTCGGCTCACTGCAACCTCTGCCTTCTGGGTTCAAGTGATTCTCCTGCCTCTGCCTCCCAAGTAGCTGGGACTACAGGCACCTGCATCGGCTAATTTTTTGTATTTTTAGTAGAGACGGGGTTTCACCATGTTGGCCAGGATGGTCTGCATCTCTTGACCTCGTGATCCACCCACCTCAGTCTCCCAAAGTGCTGGGATTACAGGAGTGGGCCATGGCGAAATTTTTGTATTTTTAGTAGAGATGGGGTTTCACTGTGTTGGCCAGGATGGTCTTGATCTCTTGACCTCGTGATCTGCTCGCCTTGGTCTCCCAAAGTGTTGAGATTATAGGCATGAGCCACCACACCTGGCCTTGAGTTTAGTTTTTTTTTTTCTTTTTTTTAATTATTATTATACTTTAAGTTCTAGGGTACATGTACACAATGTGCAGGTTTGTTACATATGTATACATGTGCCATGTTGGTGTGCTGCACCCATTAACTCATCATTTACATTAGGTATATCTCCTAATGCTGTCCCTCCCCCGCCGCCACAATAGGACCTGGTGTGTGATTGATCTCATTGTTCCTGTGTCCTAGTGTTCTCATTGTTCAATTCCCACCTGTGAGTGAGAACATGCGGTGTTTGGTTTTCTGTTCTTGTGATAGTTTGCTGAGAATGATGGTTTCCAGCTGCATCCATGTCCCTACAAAGGACACGAACTCATCTTTTTTTATGGCTGCATAGTATTCCATGGTGTATATGTGCCACATTTTCTTAATCCAGTCTGTCACTGATGGACATTTGGGTTGGTTCCAAGTCTTTGCTATTGTGAATAGTGCCACAATAAACATACGTGTGCATGTGTCTTTATAGCAGCATGATTTATAATCCTTTGGGTATATCCCCAGTAATGGGATGGCTGGGTCAAATAGTATTTCTAGTTCTATATCCTTGAGGAATCGCCACACTGTTTTCCACAGTGGTTGAACTAGTTTACAGTCCCACCAACAGTGTAAAAGTGTTCCTATTTCTCCACATCCTCTCCAGCACCTGTTGTTTCCTGATTTTTTAATGATTGCCATTCTAACTGGTGTGAGATGACATCTCATTGTGGTTTTGATTTGCATTTCTCTGATGGTGAGTGATGATGAGCGTTTTTTCATGTGTCTGTTGGCTGTATGAATGTCTTCTTTTGAGAAGTGTCTGTTCATATCCTTTGCCCACTTATTGATGGGGTTGTTTGTTTTTTTCTTGTGAGTTTAGCTTTTTAAGGATAAAATTATTTTAAGAGCACAAAAAGCAATTTTCTTCCATTCTAATTGCTATAGACCCTGAATTATGTCAACATGATATTTAGTTAGTCTGAAAAAATTAAGACATTGAACCGTGCATATCCAGCTTTGAACACTAAATACCACTTGGCATTCTTTTTATTTATCTCTAGTCATTTTTGCTTTCACCTTTCCCAAAGCATGATCCCAAGTGTAACCATCTTCTTAATCTCACTCTCTACTTTCAAAATATCAGTCAGTGTTCTTGTTCTGTAGACACATAGAAAATAAAGACTATCATATGATAACCTGCTCTTTTTTTAAAACAGTTTCCTAATGTACAGTTGACACTGGAGCAACTTGGGGGATGGGGTGTCAATCCCTGCCCAGGTAAAAATCCTCATATGACTTTTGATTCCTCACCAAATTTACTAATAGTCAGCTATTGACTGGAATCCTTACTTATAACATAAACAGGTGATTAACACATTTTGTATGTTATATGTATTATATACCGTATTCTTTTTTTTTTTTTTTTTTTTGAGACGGAGTCTTGCTCTGTGCCCCAGGCTGGAGTGCAGTGGCGCGATCTCGGCTCACTGCAAGCTCCGCCCCCCCCCCGGGGTTCACGCCATTCTCCTGCCTCAGCCTCCCGAGTAGCTGGGACTACAGGCGCCCACCACCTCGCCCGGCTAATTTTCTTGTATTTTTAGTAGAGACGGGGTTTCACCCTGTTAGCCAGGATGGTCTCGATCTCCTGACCTCGTGATCCGCCCGTCTCGGCCTCCCAAAGTGCTGGGATTACAGGCTTGAGCCACCGTGCCCGGCCTATACCGTATTCTTAAAATGATGTAAGTTAGAGAAAAGCAAACATTAAGAAAATCATAAGGAAGATAAAATATATTTACTATTCATTAAGTGGAAATGAATCATCATAAAGCTCTTTATCCTTGCCATCTTCACACTGAGTAGGCTGAGGAGGAGAATGAAGAGGAGGGGTTGGTCTTACTGTCTCGGGGTGGTAGAAGTTGAGAAAATATCCACGTATAAGTGGACTTGGAAAGTTCAAACTCATTCTGTTCAAGGGTCAACTGTACAAGAAAGTGCTGAAGCACAGTGCTAGCTACATGCAAAGTCACCAACAAATGTTAGTCCCTTAGTTTAAAGGAAGGAGTTTTCTAGCTTAGAGTAAGGAGTTTCCTAATGCACAGGATTCAGTGTTCTTTTTGCTTTAGGATTAACTATTCAACATGTATGCACCCATCAGTTCCTTATTGTTTTCTCTCAGTTTTGGTTTTATCATTTGTTTCCATTTCTGTATTTTCAGGGTGTTTCTCTCTCTCTCTCTTTCAGTCCTGATTCTTCCTCATTATAGTCTTTCTTATCCAGACCTAGTCTTCGTCCAGACTTCCTATCTCAATGAAAGCACCATCACTCCTATCAGAAGTTTAGGTATTGTCTGCCCTTCCTGCTCTTATACATTTCATCTCCTCGCACCCCCTACCCCCTGCATTTTGGGCTCAATGGGATGTGGGTTTGCAGCTGAAAAATGACTTTGCAGGTGGTGGTATGATGTTGCTTTTATTCGTGCGTTTGTCTTAATTTAGACTATGTTCTAATGCAGGGATCCCCAACCTCCAGGTCACAGACTGCTACTGGGCCTCACAGCAGGACGTGAGGGGAAGGGAGCATTACCACCTGAGTTCAGCCTCCTGGCAGATCAGCCAGGGCATTAGATTCTCAAAGGAGTGCGAATCCTATTGTGAACTGTGAATGCGAAGGATCTAGGTTGCATGCTCCTCATGAGTATCTAATGCCTGATAACCCCAACCCACCCCCTCACCCTCACCTTACTGTGGAAAATCTGTCTTTTGAAAAACTTGTCCCTGTTCCCAAAAAAGTTGGGGACCACTGTTTTGATGTTTTTTTTGGTGGGGGGAAGAAAACATTTAGAACGTGGGAGGGTGGGATGGGGGGGTGGGAGAGATTCTTTCATAATTGCATTCTCATGTTTAGATGATTGCTAATCTACTCTCACCTTTGAACTGGTCCTGAAAGAATTTCCCCGTTGTAGGAGCTACATTTCCTTTATAAAAATTATTTAGTGGTGACTGATGTTCCACCGCAAAAACACCATTCTCTTAATGAGACTGTCACTGTTTCACAGTTGCTTTTGCTGTCTGTGTGGGACAAGGCCCAGGATGTCATACAGCCTGAGAGATTTCACTACCAAGCAAAGCTTAACCACCATGGGCTGGCCTAGAGAAGCAAGAGTGTGCTCGTGGTCAACTCAGAGTTACTGTGTTTCTGGGTGACCTGGAGCAAAATGACTTCATGTTTGGGCTGTTGTTGCTCACTCTAGGTCTCTTCTTTACCCCAGCGAAGAACCTGACCCAAAAGGGCAGCAGGCAATAGATGAAAGGCTATACTACACCTTTCCCAGTCAGGTTAGCCAATTGAGTGCTGCATACTGCCAAGCTGCCTTTAACATTTTCCTAGGTAAGTCAACACAAAATAGTTTTTCTTCTTTCTGTATTCTTGTATTCTTTTCATTGTATAAGAGTATTTTATGGTGATAGAGGCAGGAGGCAGAGAAACTCTAGGCAAACAGGGGCAGGTTCGCCCCACCTTCAAGCTGAAAAGCCTGAAAGCCACAGTCCCCTCTCTCCTGATTCGTTCTTTCTGAATAATGTCTTTTTTCTTTCTTTCTTTCTTTCTTTTTTTTTTTTTTGAGATGGAGTCTTGTTCTGTGGCCGAGGCTGGAGTGCAGTGTCACAATTTTGGTTCACTGAAACCTCTACCTCCCGGATTCAAGAAGTTCTCCTGCCTCAGCCTCCTGAGTAGCTGGGACTACAGGTGCACGTCACCACACCTGGCAGATTTTTTGTATTTTTAGTAGAGACAGGGTTTCACCATGTTGGCCAGGCTGGATTTGAACTCTTGGCCTCAGGTGGTCAGCCTACCTCAGCTTCCCAAAGTCCTGGGATTACAGGCATGAGCCACCCCATGCCCTGCCCCAAGTCCTGTGCCTACAAAGATCCGCAACTCAGCCGGTAGAGATGAGAAGTGGCTGGACATCGAGGAGAGGCAACTTGACTTTAGGGACAATGGCTGGATGTTGGAGAGAGGCAACTTGACTTTGGAGGAGAGAAGCAGACAGACAACTTGACTTCAGGAGAGAGCAACCTGCACTTCCCATCCGCTTTCCAGCTCCCCTCTCCACTGAGAGCAGCTTTCATCACTCAATAAAGTTTTCTGCATTCACCATCCTTCAATTCATCCACATGACCTCATTCTTCTTGGTCACTAGACAAGAATTCAGAACCCACCAAATGTGGATACCCAAAAAGGCTGTCACACTGGCCCTTTGCCCTTGCTGGTGGAGGACAGCCACCCCACGCAATGAGGAAAAAGCCTTACTGAGCTGATAACACTCTGCTGTTTGTGGACAGCAGAGCTAAGAAAGCATTGTATTACACCTCTGGGGCCTTAGGGTCACAGGCACCCCCACCTGGATGCCACCGCAGGGCCTGCACAGAGTTTGCGTCTGCTGTTGCCAAAGCAGCCAGCTGGTTCCTGCCCTCGATTACCTATGTGCTCCCTCCGGTGGGGTTGGAGCATGGTGGACTGAGGAATGGGGCACCCCTGCCATAAGTCCCACAAAGGGGTCAAGAAAATATCCCACATCAATGGGATACCAGAACATAGTTAAAAACTAAGGAAATCTAAATAAATTATGAACTCGAATCAAAAACAAGAGTGTACTTGGTCTCTGTATTATCTATATTAATGAAATGAAATGCTGACCCTGCGCTTGTTTCCCACATTTTCCATAAAATGGCATAGTTTTTCTTTTCTAGAGACTTTTGGAAGCTTGCAGGAAAGGAAAACAATGTCCTAACCAATGACCTAGTTTGCGTGCCAGAGACCAGTGATCTCCTGACAACTCTCCTGTTCAGCTTCCCAGGTGCAGTGCTCAGTGTTGACTACCAAATGTTGACTTATGCTAGAGAATATTAAATTGCAGTCTACTGAGGGCTCTGGGTCAATCCCTACATTTACCTAAAAGGCAACAGAGTATTGGAAGTCACTTCTACTCCTGAACCTTAATACCCCATTATTCTGATTATTAAACTATTTTTAAAATCACAGCTTTCCAACTTTCTATTCCAAAAAATTATTTCAAGGACAAGACCTCTGTGTTTATTATTTCCATATGCTTGCTGAATGATGGTTAGTTTTTATTTTTATTATTTTTTTTTTGAGACAGAGTCGTGCTCTGTTGCCCAGGCTGGAGTGCAGTGGCACGATCTCAGCTCACTGCAACCTCCACCTCCTGGGTTCCAGTGATTCTTCTGCCTCACTCTCCTAAGTAGCTGGGATTACAGGCGCGTGTCACCATGCCCAGTTAATTTTTTGTATTTTTAGTAGACATGGGGTTTCACCATGTTAGTCAGGCTGGACTTGAACTCCTGGCCTCAAATGATCCGCCCACCTCAGCCTCCCAAGGTGCTGGGATTACAGGAGTGAGCCACGGCATCTGGCCAATGATGGCTAATTTAAACTGCCCTCAATTTATTATCTGAGAAGTATATACAAATAGGCAGAACGAAATATCCAGTCAGCGTAATGACATCACATTTCTTCTTTGAATGGCACTTCAGAAAAAGAATCTGTAGAACTCAATTTGCCATGTCTCTAACCCGGTTTTGGAAAACGGACCCACCATCACTATGAGAACAAAAAAGAAGTGAGATGGTTGAAATTCAGATCCATCCAGATGAGGTGAGAAAAGGAAGAGCTGTTTTGCATCTTGCCCTTGTGCTGCCTCCTTTCATCATTGGTAATTCTAGCCTTCTCTTATCTGATCATGCAGGCACACATGATCTGAATGCACCATGGAAAACTTCCCAAATGCAAAGGAAATTAAAGGGGCTCCCTACTCTTTGTCCATGGATGGAGAAGTTATGGACATTCTGAACCAAATCCACCTCTTCTACTTATTCAAACTTTGTCAGTATAAACATGTTTTTGTTCTTATTGTTCTAACACTATGTAGAGGAGATGATTTACATGAAAATAATTATGTTGCTGTATTTAGTACTGCACTCTCTACCCATTCCTTAAATTGCTTTTATTTAAAACATTGAATGGGCTTCTAAAAACTTGGAACGCATGTGTATAGTACTATTTAAAACATGACATCTAGAAAGCAACCGTATTTTGATACAGTTTGTGTACCTCATAGCTTTTGGGGAAGAGCAGAGGAGAAAAAATATCTCTAAACTTCCATTTTAAACAATGCATTGTGGCCGGGTGCAGTGGCTCACACCTGTAATCCCAGCACTTTGGGAGGCCGACGCAGGGGGGTCACCTGAGGTCAGGAGTTCAAGACCAGCCTGGCCAACATAGTGAAACCCTGTCTCTACTAAAAAATACAAAATTAGCTGGGCATGGTGGTGTATGCCTGTAATCCTAGCTACTCAAGAGGCTGAGGCAGGAGAATCGCTTGAGCCCGGGAGGCAGAGATTGTAATGAGCCAAGATCGCGCCATTGCACTCCAGCTTGGGTGACAAGAGTGACACTGTCTCAAACAACAACAACAACAACAACAACAACAACAACAAACCAATGTATTGCGACAGAGGAAAAATATCGTTTCCTCACCCATTGCTAGGTTCATGGTGAGGCCTCTGTAATGAAAGATGGATGAAAGAAAAGGATAGACTTATTTAATGCATGTTTTATGTGACATGGGAGGCTTCATACGGAAATGAAGACCTGAAGAAACAGGTAAGCCAGTGTTTTTTTTTGTTTTTTTTTTTAGATGACGTCTTGCTTTGTTGCCCTGGCTGGAGTGCAGTGGTGTGATTTTGGTATCTGTGGGCGTCTTGGAATGAATTCTCCATGGACACCAAGGGACAACTGTATTTTAGTATACATCTCCACAAGATAAGGACTCTTTCTCTCTCTCTTTTTTTTTTTTTTTTTTTTTGAGACGGAGTCTTGCTCTGTTGCCAGGCTAGAGTACTGTGGCACGATCTTGGCTCACTGCAACCTCTGCCTCCCACTTTTGAACCTGCGATTTTCCTGCCTCAGCCTCGTGAGTAGCTGGGACTACAGGCGCGTGCCACCACACCTGGCTAATTTTTGTATTTTTAATAGAGATGGGGTTTCACCATATTGGTCAGGCTGGTCTCAAACTCCTGACCTTGTGATCCACCCGCCTCGGCCTCCCAAAGTTCTGGGATTACAGGCATGAGCCACCGCGCCTGGCCAACCTGTGTATGTTTCAATGCTAAGCTGGATGAGTAACTGAATAGTTGTGAAGAAGTAAGATTGGGTTAAAAAGTATGATCTAATGGTAACAAACTGGGGGCAGGGAACTTAGCAACATCTGCTTCAGATTCTTTTCTATGTCTCTATGCCTTTGGAGATAAAAATGTTCCTTTCCTTTATGTGTAGGCAGGGAACCTCTGACGTGAATATCTTAACGACCTGCTTCGTGGAAAGGTTAGAAAATCCTTCCTATGTTTTAGGACCTGCATCAGAAGAGAAGGGTGGGAGAAGGTCTGAGATACTTTCTTGCTTCTACTATTTTCTCAAATTCTTTCAGTTTAAAATATTTAATATGCCAAGGCACCATATCTTGGGTGTAATGTGTCTTGAACCCTAGCAATGTACTCTTAGAAGGAAGCTTCTATAAGTTTTATTGGCTTTCTCTTCCCACAAGCAAATGATTATTTTCATTTTCTTTATATATTTTGCCCAGCTACTAGAAGCGGTTTCAAAAAAAAAATCTGACATTGATTTATTTTTCTTCTTCCCTCAGGTTAAAACGATGAAAAGAAAGCAACTATTCTGTTGGACTAAACAATTTATTTGAAACTTGGACTTCACAAAGACTCAAGTAGCATTCTTTCATTTGTTTCATGGTGTTAGTTGGTTTAACCTTTTTTGACTTGTCCAAGCACAGTGAATTCACTGCCCACGGGGAGTTTGCTGACCATCTGCTCTATGTCATGCATAAAAGCCATAGGGCCTTTCTTCCTTTCCTGGTGTCCGTAGTTCCAGAAGGATTTAGTCAAGATAAAATTGCCTCCCATCTTGAGTTGATGTGTTTGAATGTAAGAATTACATTTGGAGGGGGAAAAAAATACGTTCTTTTTTTCTTTTTTTTTTTTTTTTAACCTATCATGAAGTTCATGGCTTAGGCCCTAATAACAAAAGACAGATTTAACAAGAGAAAAGCATACACGTTTATTTAATATAAGTTTTATGTGACATGAGAGCATTCATAAAGAAATGAAGGCCCAAAGAAATAGACAAACTTGAGGATTTTTATGCTGAAGTTTGATTAAGTATGATTGGAGGACAAAAGGGCATGATCCAATGGTAATAAAAATTAAGATTTAAGGGAGAATTAAGCAAGGTCTGCTTGTTCATATTCTTCTCTGTGTCCTGTCCCTGTGTCCTCAGAGGCAAGGCTGGTCCTTTTCTCTGTGTTTGAAAGGATATTTTTTGAATGAGGGTCTCATGCCCTGCTGCATGGAAGAAGAGTGAGGGGAAGGGGAGAATGGCTTTTCTGCTTCTGCTGTTTTCTTAAATGTCATGATGCCATATTTGGGCGGCAGCATGTCCTGAACCCCATTACCTTGTTTCTTTCAAAAGTAATTCCAAATTAGTATCTTGGAGGGTTATAAAGCTTCACTAAACAGAATGTCTGTTACACCCGGACCCTCTGGAGGCCTTCTGTCCTCCATCTGCATGATCAATCTCTGGGGATTCTCACAATCATCCTAGAACCTCCAAAGAGTTCTCCACTTTTCTTTTCTTTTTCACATTTCATTTTAGTTGCTGAGCTAAGCCTGAATTGGCGTTTCCATAAATTCCCCTTTCATAGCTATAAATAATTATATTTCCCTTAGTCCAGTCTATTTACAACGTTGTGGTTTTAAAAAAATAAGTTAAAATTTAAAAAGACTTCAATTCGGGCTTTCAACTTATCATTTTATGTATTTTCGATTTTTGTGGAGGGAAGGAAGTGTAGAAGAGAGGAAAACAAAGCCAAAGTATAAAACTGCAGGAACAGTGTGTATGATAGCATTTTCCACCATTATAATGGAACTAGAATACGTATGCCCTGAAAAGTTAGAAAAAAAGAGACCACATTAGATTTCCAGTGGAGGCGGCAGCAGAGCTTTAGAAATAAAGCTTCTTTTTACTCCTACTCTTTATGGGCACGGGTTTAAAATGGTATTTTTATTAACAAAGTAGTTCTATCAGGGAGGCATCCTTGGCATGCCAGTGCACCAGCTGATTCCCCTCTTAGTCTCTATTTCTAGTCTTCCTTATCCTATTCTTCCCTATTTTTATTTCTCTAGTTCCCATTTTTTTCCTTTTGACCTTCCCGTCCCTGCAATGTGCACATTGGTCCTTAGCTCTTGGTGAACCAAACTCTTAACAGTTTCATGACTCTAAAACCACATCAAGAAAATCACAAAAGATTCCTTAAAGGATCAGGAAGTGTTACTGTACCTGTAAAAACCGCACATAGCTGAATTTCTAGGTCTCCTCAAATCTGAATTTCAACCTCAAAAAGCAGTTGAAGACGCCCTCTATTTGTTTAGTGCATTTATTAGATGGCTTGATGCAGGTCAAAGGGGGTGTGATTCTATTTTGAAAGTATCTCAGGTGATTTTGGTTCACACCCAGGCCCCCACTGACATTTTTTCCTAGATATCCGTTGAAAAATCAGAAATTACAATGAAATGCTGTATTCCACATGAAGCGAATGTAGGGGAGCGAAAATATCTTTTCCTCACCCATTGCTAGGTTCATGGCTAAGGCCCCTATAACAAAAGATGGACTAACGAGAGAAAAATAAATACATTTATTTGAGTTTTATGTGACATGGGAGCCTTCATAAGGTAATGAAGACCTGAAGAAACAGGTAAACCTGTGTATTTTTTATGCTAGATTTAATAAGTAGATAGTTGTGGAGAAGTATGATTGGATTAAAAAGTATGATCTGACGACGATAATAAACTGGGGAGACTTAGCCAGGCCTGTTTTCTTAGATTCTTCTCTGTATCCCCGTGTCTTCAGAGATAAGGATGTTCCTTTCCTCCAGGCGTAGGAGGCAGCCTCTCACATGCGGGTCTTATGTTCTGCTTCAGGGGAAGGTCAAAAAATCCTTTCTAGGTTTTTAAACCTTCCTTCCTTCAGGAAGGAAGGGTGGGAGAAGGTCAGATAGGCCTTCCTGCTTCTGCCATCTTCTCACATTCCTTCAGCTTAAAATACTTAGTATGCAAGATGCCATATTTTAGGGGGGTGGTTTCTGAACCCCATCAAAGCTATTTTCATTGCAGAAAAAGAAAAAAAAAACTGCTTCAATGGGAAACTATGCTTCATCTGGTACAACCTTCCTGTTATCTGATTCTAGCCTTTCATTGTCTTTGAGTTATTTTACAACTCTGTGTCTTGTAGGTAACTGATAGATATGCACATTCTGCCCTGTCTAATATAGGTTCAATTGACTTCCTTCCCCTACCCCTGGAAAAACTGGTTTTATTCAGTTTGCATGCTAATTTCAATATTCCTGATCTTTAAATATGTCTCTTCACATTCTCTTGAACCAGTTATAATATCTTCTGCATTCCATCTTTGATTAATGGTTAGAATCAAATCTTTAACGTGTTCATTTTTATATCTGTATGAGGGTCGTGATTTCACCCTTCTTTTGAAAATTATCTTGTAATGTCATTCTCCCTAGCCTTTATTCATCATTATTTTCCTAACTCTGATAGTTCTTTTTATTTTTAGAGAGGGTGATTATGCTTCCTGAGTTCAGCATTTGATGAGCATAAATATTTTTACAGGCATGATGGGCCACAACATTTAGAATTGGGATGTCCCAGAAAATCTGCACAACAATATTTCTCATGGAACTATAGAGATGGAAAAGGTCTTAAGTTCATCTCGTCTCCTTCATTCCAGGAACAAGACTAATAAAAATCCAGAGAAATGGAGAATTTTTTCAAGATTGCAGAGATTTTGAGTAGTAACAGAATTGTGTATGAACCTGTTGGGGCTCAGAACACGATACTCCAAAGTATGGTGCTTTAGCATGCTGACCACTTTGAACTAAAGGAGATTGAAAGGCCTCAGAAGCAAGGTCTCTCTGAGCTTCTCCTGCTCCCCTGGGAGTCCCTCACTTCTTTTTAGTGAGCCATAGAAACCAGAATTCTTCTCCCGCAAAGCAAGCCATAAAGCTTAGAAAGGTCACTCTCTCTCTTCTCCCTTGAAGACTGCCATTCCATAAGGGTCCTGTCCCATACCTGGGAGGAAGAAATGTTACACAGAGAGGCCAAAAAGAATCTAAACAGACAGGCCTTGCTGGGCTCCTACCATTCCCAGTCTATTACCATTAGATCATACTCTTTGGTACAATCGCATTTCCATATGCCTGTCCAGTCTTCATCAATCTCTTTCGTTATAGGAGCGTCCCTTACAACGGACGAGGAAAGTTATTATACCTTTTCTCCCTTGCAAACCCAAGTCTGGCTAATTCCGGATTCCAGGGTCTTTTTTACTGCAGTAAACTCTTTCTAAAGTGGGGATAATAATATGGACCTGAAAATTAATGTAACAGTTAAATGACGTCTGATTCTGAAGAACCTAACACCATGCCTCACTCATAGCAGAGGCCTCTGGTGTTCTCTCTCAATGAATACAATGAAATGAGAAAGCAAACGCCACCATTTCTGTGTCTGCTTGGTCAGCCAGTCTCATTAACTCATAGGCACACTTCACATCTCATTGACATTTCCCAGAATGATTAGACACATAATAAATGCTCAATAAAATTTTGTTGAATAGAATTGATTTGAGCAGAATGAGCAGTTATGTGAAGGAACCACAGCTGATTTTAAACAAAGACTCTTTCAACTCTGGAGCTTGAAGGGAGAGCATGTTCTCATTGTGAATTGTACCCTAATCCTTACATCAACCATAGATTCTAAAAATAATCAAACTAGATTTTTAGTGAATGATTTATCATCTAGAGCAATTGTGTTTTCTTTTAAATTTAAATGTAAGTTTTTTCTTTTTTTAGAGACAGGGTCCTGCTCTGTCTTTCAGGCTGGAGTTCAGTGGTACAAGCATAATTCATTGTGGCCTGCAACTCCTGGGCTCAAGCAATCCTCCTGCCTCAGCCTCCTGAGTAGCTAGGACTACATGTACGCACCACCTCACCTGGCTAATTTTTATATTTTTTTGTAGAGAAGGAGTCTTGCTTTGTTGCTCATGCTGGTCTTGAACTCTTGGCTTCAAGTGATCTTCCCACCTGGGGCTCCCAGTGTGTGGGGATTTCAGGCTTGAGCCATCACCCACCTGGCTGCAATTGTTGTAACCAGATATCCCGACCTACTTTCTGCTGAAAATCACCCTACATTCCTCCTTACATAGAAATATTATCACAAATCCCTTTGAATGAGCGACTGCCTATTTTAGGAAATCAGTGACTGTACTTATATTGGTTACGGCTTCCTTCCCCAGCAAATATTCCCAGGTCGATCTTCAGTTCAGGCGGATGACGATGGGCAGTATTCGCAAAGGCACTCTATAGTATAGATGCCTGAGAGCTCTTCAGGCTGTGTGCTAACAATATTTTGATATACTCTGTTTTTCTCCCCCCTAGCTGTTTCCTTTACTGCCTGAGCTGTTTGGTCATGTCTGAACTGCTGCTGATGAAGCCTTTTCTGGCAGGTTGCCCGGGGAGCAGCTCTCCTGTAGATTCCGCCTCTCTCCAGGAGTTGCCTGCCTTCAGTATAATGGGCAACATTGAAAGCAGCAAGGCGTTCGGTTGACAAGGTCAGAGTGCCTTTCATTCCTGCAATAATCAACCAGTGTAGCTCTTCCTCAGACCTGGGGAGAGAGAAGATAGAGGTCAAAAGAGCAATTACATTTCACATTGACTCCAGAAAAGGCTTGGATCACAAGACTGAAAAGAAAAACGGATTCTAGCCTCATTCTTATCCATTCCTTTTCTGGTCATTTTTGTTATTAACACTGCCCTGAAACCATAACAAGTTTTAGCTTGATGACGTGAAAAACGCATTTTTCCGCCTGCAGATGAGATCTTTCTTCTTAGACATTTAGCACTGTCAGCATATTGCAAAAGAATGCAAATGAGCTGCAGGATCTATAACCAGAGACAGTAAGCAAAGGCCATTAATTATGTTTTTAAAAAATGTTAACCCTAGCAGACTGTATAACAAGCAATTGTGCTAATTTCAATCTGTAATCAGTCCCTACATTAGCATAACTTTATTTATTTAGCATTAAGGCAACAATTTAGAGAATATAATTTAGTTGGAAATGTCAGTAATTTTGCAGTGGCAGATTGTTGTTACAAAGCTACCTCTATTTGACCTTACAGCTGCCAGGACTAATTACTTTAATTGCATTAATTGCACTGACCATTCTGGTGTTTAATGTAGTTGCTGTTACTCTTTAACCATTGAGCAGATCAGCCTGGCTGAATTCTCAGTAAAATGGGCCAGTGCTCCTTTCTAAATCTCCTTTGATTCTTTTCTGCATTTTGAGAGCCCAGATAATTCACAGATTACCAATGTTCTCACTGAGATCATGAATTCTGAGGAGAGCTCTTGAAGGAAATAAAAATCTGTACTATATTACTGTATTTCCTCATGGATTCTTATTGCTCACTGCTGACTCGATTAAAGTACAATTAGTTCACTAATGACAAAGAAATGTTTGTGGCAGTTTTGACAGTAGATTAAAACTCCTTTATTTCACATTTTGGAATGAATTTCTATGAACAAGTCTGTACTCTTTATTTCTGCCTTATCGACTGAACCTATAGCTTTCCCCAGGATTGGACTCAACGCAAATTGAAATACACAGCGATGTCCTAATTTAAGGATAGATCTAATTTAAGATCTATGGCCTTGGGAATCTATAAAATAGATACTTCCTCCTGACAAGGAAAGTTTCACAGGACATTTAATAAATACTTTACTACCAGTGATACATCTATAAGTCAAAATGAAGAGCACTTGAAATATCCTTTTTATTTTGAGACGGAGTTTCGCTCTTGTTGCCCAGGCTGGAGTGCAATGGCACGATCTTGGCTTACCACAACCTCCACCTCCTGGGTTCAAGCGATTCTCCTGCCTCAGCCTCTCAAGTAGCTGAGATTACAGGCATGCACCACCATGTCCGGCTAAATTTGTATTTTTAGTAGAGATGGGGTTTCTCCATGTTGATTAGGTTGGTTTCGAACTCCCGACCTCAGGTGATCCGCCTGCCTCTGCCTTCCAAAGTGCTGAGATTAACAGCATGAGCCACCGCGCCCATCCTTTTCATATCCATTTCTCATCCTCAGTAGGCTGAGGTAGGAGGATTACTTGAGTTCAGGAGGTCGAAGTTACAGCGAGCTATGATCATGCACTCAAAACTGGGCAACAGAGCGAGACCCTGTCACTATATATATATATATTTATACATATGTACGTATATACTCCAAAAGTCAGAAAAACTAGACTCAGCCAGTTCCTGTCTACTGAAAGCAGGCAGCAGCTCCTCCTTGCTTCTTTCAGATGATCCTCTAATCTCTGGTTAAACATTTTAACTTTTTTATTTTTTATTTTATTTTATTTTACTATTATACTTTTTTTTGAGAAAGCCAGCTGACTTTTTATTGCTTTGGGGGCGCGGCCTCAGGAGCTCTTGGTGGGGCGGGTCCGCTTCCTCTTCACCATTACAGGCTTCTGGCCGTGCAGGGCGCTGGCCCTGGGGATGGCAGCCATGCGCAGGTCGGGGCATACTTGTTCTTGAGTATCACGTGTCCGATGCTGCTGAGCGTGGCGCGAGCATTCTTGTTGACCATAGTCCGCACATAGGCGGTGGCAGGTTTCCGCTGGCTGAATCTGCGCTTCATGACCACCACCACACCTCTGCAGTCGGCTGCCGGCTCCACGCCCACAGTCTTGCAGTGAATCAGCCCGTTGTGGCGGAAGGAGTTGCAGGCCTTCAGGTTATTGGGCTCTGTGCTGTAGGTCTACTCAACTCCTCTTGATCAGGAAACTGGGGCAGTTCCGCACGACCATCTATTGCAGCTGCGCAGACATGGCGGCGGCTCCTCTCGCAGCGGCCTCAGGGGCTATTTAAAAGGTAACCCTGTTTACTTTGTTCAACGATTTGAATCGCAAAACATTCTTTAATATAGCAATATATACCTATCTGTTTTATTATAACTATTATTCACTGGATAATAATATTAATAATAACCAACATGCATTGAGTGACTGCTGTTCCAGGCACTGTTTTAGGCACGTGATGCGTATTAATTCATTTCATCCCCCCAACAATTCTATGCAATTATTATTATTAATGTTATTAAACAGAAAAGGTAATGTAATTCATAGTAGGGCCGGAATTTTAACCCTCATATTTGGGTCTAGAGCTTCTGAGCTTGACCTTGACGCTACATTGCCTCAGAATTGGATGACATTCTTCCTCTAAGGCTACATGGAATTGATAACCAGATTTCCTGCTATGTCAGTTAACTCCTAGCTAGCCATCTTTGATTCCTCATCTGGCAGAGTTCAGTTTGGCAACATTTTTCTTTAAAATGAGGCACCGTGGTCTGAATACAGTTTTCACACTCCAAACATGCAGAGTATTTCTTCAGGCTAAGCTCTACTGGTCTGGAAGTTCTCAGCCCATATGTCACTTCCTTCTCATGACCCCCGCAATCGGCCTTAGGAAGCCTCAGCATCGGCTCTGGTGGTACCACAAGGCTTTCTTTACTGGCATTAACACCCTGAAATTAAAGAATTAATCCAGATTCCCTGCCTTTCACAGGGAGAGGGGGGGGTGGCTCTGTCCACAGTTTTCAACAGTTTCACTGTTAACTAATCAATCCCACACAAAACAAAACAAAAAAATTCACGAAACTCTTGATTCCTTCAGATTTCAACTGTATATTCAGATTACATGGTATCCCCAGAATGAGGAGGCAAATGAATGGCTCTATATGTGCGTGTTTTTTTGTTTTGTTTTGTTTTTAATTCCTCTCTGGATCCTCATCAGGCGTGGAGCGCTCATTGGAGACTTTCTGACAGGTAGTAAACCCTTCAGACATAGTGTTTATCCCTTCCTCTAAGGCCCCTTTATAGCCAGCTATTTCCCTGGAAATAACCTGTGACTCTGATGAACCGGGATTCTCACTATGTCTCCAACACAGCCTCACTTTCTGTCTCCATGAATCGACTCATGTGGTTGCTCTCCCCGTCCCCATCCTGTTTGCTTTCTGCTTACACAAAAGATGTGTGGAATCCTTTCCTTCTGTAAGTTCACCTCAAGCAGCACATCCAGCGCTTTTCTAGAGGCTTTGCAGTGGGTTATTCTGTCATTTCCGCCCTCTTAGCCCCTCTCCCCTGTGCCTGCTTTGCTCTGTTCCTCTGGACTGTGTCCTTATCTCCTCTTGTATGGGCCATCACAGTAGTTGCCCAGCAACTTCTAGTCAGTAGAAGAAAACTGGCTTCCAGTTTTCTTCATCCTGCTGACACTGGCCTATGGAAAATCACCCCGGGGCTCCCTGCCTGATAGAGAACACTTTTTGTCTGCAATTGTCAGCCACATCTGCATTTTCAGTCTGAAGGTCATTCTTCTAGTGGAAAAGACACAAGCAAAATGGAGTTAAGTCATTCTATTTTCTCTTTGTCTCATTATCATTACATCATGATCTCTTAGAAATGTGGCTAACAGTTCCTTGTTCTTACTCTGTACACATTAGTAAAAGTCATTTTTAACCTTTTATTCAGCAAAATTGTGCTTATTTTTCACTTTCTTCTATATGACACCATTCTTTTAGGTTTGTGCTATTGAATTGCTTTTGTTCTTGGCTACAAGTTCTTTGATCTTTCAAACATGCCTTTTAATATCTGAGCTCCAAGGAGAGTTCCCAAGCAACCATATTGATTTCTTTAGTTTTTGTTCCATATCTGGCTAATTTTTATTATATAGTTAGAATTTAATTTTCTAGTCCTTCTGGACCTACTTATACTCTTCTAGAAAACCCTCTGGCCCTGGGACCAAACATATATTTTCTTTGAACTTTTTGAAATGTGCTTTTCCATGATCTAGGATGCATGTCAGATACTGCTGAACCTATCTTTTGCTCAGATGGATTTTAAGGCGATCTCACTTTCTTCCAAGGTTCTCAATACTTCTTTGTTCTAAACCTGTTCTTTCTTGAAGATTGGACTCAAGTTCAGAGTGTCCTGCAAAGTCCAAGTTGACAGACTACGTCTTTTTATTTGCTCCAACTTCTGTTCCTGGAGGTGAGACAGGCCCCAAATCCTACACTGCTTAGTGATAATAGGTGGCCACACCAAGCTTTGGCTCCTGTGCACAGGCACTAGCAAAGAACACCAGAGGAGCAAGAATGACAGCTACAGGGAAGGTACCCAGCCTCTTTACACTGGAATGAAGGCCACCAGGTCAATGTGTTATCTGACATAAATGAATGTGGTCTCCTTTGCCCAGAGGTGTTCCTTTGACGGTGTAGAGAAGGAGATGGCAAAGCAGAGGAGGCAAGGGAACCAACATGGGAGGAAGAGAAAGCAATGAGGGGTGGGGTGGGGAGGTGGGGGACTAGCATCTACTGAGACCCTATTTTTTGCCAGGCACTGTGCTAGGCATTTACACACATCTATCACTTATTTCTCCTAATACTACTGTAACACATAGGGAAACCGAGCATGATGTAAGTTGACTTCTGACAGTCACAGAGCTAAGGAATGTGAAAACCAGGAATTAAACCTATATTTGAACATGACAGGATAACAACAGTAACACAATGCCATTAAAACAAAACCAGAAACATACATTTCATTGCAATACAGGTATCTCAAGTCACATGCATCACAAAAGTAATGACCTTATAAAAAGATATATGTATACATCAAAGCCTTATGACAAACTTCAAGAGAATAGCTATTTTACTGTACATTATTAATAATTTTGATGTATATTACTAGAATTTTGTTGTATCTACTTTGTTGAAAATTGTACCCTTTATTTGAGTATTTTTGCTGGGCAGAGTTTTTTGTTTGTTTATTTTTAGTTTTAAATCCTATTGATGATACTTCTTAGCCAAATGGGAAGAAAAATAAATAACACCATAGGGATAGTTACATACTTTGTGACCTATAAAGGAAGTAGTCTTCTTGGTACATTACTGTCAGCTAAACATATAAATGTTCTTTGAAAAGTCTGCTTCTAGATGTTAATGGAGGTATTGATTTTACCTCTGTCTTTTTTTGATAATGCCTATTTCCTGTGCTACCTCCTCATCTCCATTCTGAGCTCTGCTCTCTCAAGTGTTAGTGTCAGAGGCAAGTGCCAAAACCCAGGTGACTAAGTGGGTGTCAAGCCAGTTGCAGAAACAGAGGGAAGACTTAACTAATGGCACAGGTCTTCTAAGTCAATGGACCCTGTCTCTCCTAATTTCATTATCAATTCACCACAGGAACCTGACAGAGTCCGTGTGCTAAGTCAAATTCGAAAGCTCAAAAATGAAAAGGGAAAAAAAAAATCCATTTTCAGAGTCAGGTAAAAACATCATAATTCAGAGAAAATCTTTAGTATTGATTTATAGCCGCAGACTCCTGTCCAAAGATTTCCTCTTTAAATTAAGAATACTAATGATTTCTCATGCTGAAATTAATAATCCCAAAGCTGCACATATTCAAAAAAGACACTAATTGTACTTCAACCAGGAAGTGCCAGTGAGCAGATTCCTAACCTGTTTCCTTCAGTGACTGTGGCTGATGACGTGCTGTGGTGTTCCTGAGAATCATATGCTTCCTTGGGAGGCATTATTGTGTTTGCCAAGAGGCCATCAATTTGAGATGGAATATCCTGTTTGTTGAGGCTTCTATAACCTACGATCCAATGGCTCTCGTTTGAGACAAAAGTTCTTGCCTGAGTCATTTGGAGACTGAATTGTGCTTGTGAAGGTGACGCAGACCCCACATGAAGACAAGCCAGGGCAGGCTGGGGCCAGAGCAAGGCACTGATCAGTTCCAGAGGAAACCAGAGCTTTCCAGATAGCCACAAATAATTGAAACCAGGAGAGAGGAAATAGCTATTTGTGGGGAATAGGAAATTGATATTGAGAGGAAATTGATATAGAAAGATACACAGATATAGTCATTTTGCTGCTATTTTCATTTACTCTGTGCTATTGTATGTATTTTTGTAAGCCACATGAAAATATTTTTAAAATTGTGTAAGAGTATGAATGAATAGGTAAAATCTCTTTAAAATATTTGATTTTTTTTTCTTTTTCTTTTTTTTTTTTGAGACAGAGTCTCGCTCTGTTGCCTAGGCTGGAGTGCAGTGGCGTGATCTTGGCTCACTACAACCTGTGCCTCCTATGTCCAAGCTATTTTCCTGCCTCAGCCTCCCGAGTAACTGGGATTGTAAGTGTGTGCCACCATGCCCAGCTAATTTTTTGTACTTTTCGTAGAGACAGGATTTCACCATGTTGGCCAGGCTGCTCTCGGACTCCTGACCTCAAGTGATCCACCTGCCTTGGCCCCCCAAAGTGCCAGGATTACAGATGTGAGCTATTGCACTAAGCCTGTTTTAAGTTATTTTACTGGCAAATACTATCATTAGAAATTAGGCCAGGTGCAGTGGCTCACAACTGTAATCCTAACAGTTTGGGAGGCTGAAGTGGTAGGATTACTTAAGGCCAGGAGTTTGAGATGATCCTGAGCAACACGAGGAGACCCCACGTCTACAAAAAAAAAAAAAAAAAAAAATAGCCGTATGTGGTGGCACATGCCTGTAGTCCCAGCTACTCGTGAGGCTGAGGCAGGAGGATCTTGTGAGCCCAAGAGGTCAAGGCTGCAGTGAGCTACGATCGTGCCACTGCACTCCAGTGCACTGAGTGACACAGTGAGACCCTGTCTCAAAACATAAAAATAAAAAGATAAAATAACTTTGTTAGAAATAAGTAACTCTGTTAGAAGAAAAGAGTATTTAGAAACCTTTCCAGAGTTCCCTTACAGAAAAAAAGATAAAGAGGTACCTATATTACTAGTTAGTTACCCATCTGTTTTTAGAAAGCTTTTTGTATCAAAATATTAGAGTCTTTTGCAACAGCCTCAGAATGTGTTTTTTGGGGTAAGCCTACCATTTTGATTGGTGCACATGTTAAAGAAATTTAAATTTAAAATGTATGCTCGAATATCCTTCTGTTCATCTCCGTATTATGGGACTTTACTGTTTGTACTGTAATTAGTCATTCATATGCTATCTTCCCCACCAGACTGAGTTCCTGGCGGGATCACAAAGTCTCTAACCCCTGTAAGAGTCCCTAGAACAGAAAAAGTACACAGTGGGCACTGTCTGGGGATTAAGTTACACAATGTAACTATTTTGCAGAATAGTTACAAGGATTAAATGAAATGACATAAAATCCAACATGTATCTATAATAAATCACAATAGGAATTCAACTGTTAGTTCTCTCCCCTTCTTCTAACTAAAGAAAAGATACTTTTCAATTTTCAAAGCAGTGTAGAACACTAAATATCAAGTTTCACCTAAAAATATATATATTCTGTAGAACTTGGTTTGCTTTTAAGAATAATCACATTTGAGGCTAGGCATGGTGGCTCATGCCTATAAGCCCAGCACTTTGGGAGGCGGAGGTGGATCACTGCAGGCCAGGAGTTTGAGACTAGCCTGGTTGACATTGTGAAACCCCCGTCTCTACAAAAAATACAAAATTTAGCCTGGCGTAGTGGTGTGCACCTGTAATCCCAGCTTCTCGGGAGGCTGAGACAGGAGAATCACTTGAACCTGGGAGGCCAGGTTGCAGTGAGCTGAGATTGCACCACTGTACTCCAGCCTGAGTGAAGAGTGACACTCCATCTAAAAAAATATATATATATTTGATATATTTGGAAATTTAAAGCCGAGGGAGATGGATGGGAATAGAAAAAAACCTGGAAAACAGAAAATTTGGCTTTCTTCTTATCAATGCTTTGCGGGGAAACAGCCTTAGGAAAACGTTGGCCTTCCTTCTTCTAGACTGTCATGTCGCTGCCTGGAACTAATCTGGATCTTTTGGTCCATCTTGGATGTACCTCCAGGCCACAGGCCCAAACTAAGGGTGAGCTACTTTAAAGGAGCAATGGGAGATTTGGTGCCAATGGCTCAGATCAGTGTTTCCTCAGACTAAGTCACTTATACTGCATGAATTCCATGGATGAGACAACCTCTGAGCTCTTCCTCTGGAGAGTTACCTAGCATTTCCATCCTGCACACAGATAAGCTTTGCCTCTAAAGTCAGGGCTGCTGAGGAACATCTGTTTCTCCAGGTGTTGTAAGGATAGGAAGCCCTTATAGAAGAAAATTAGCCGTATATGGCTATATGCAATGTTGATATACAGAAGGAGAGAGCAGCAATTTGTACCTAAAATGTTTGTAGTTAGTTAAGGGCAAGCTACGGCTTTGGGCTCATAGGAGGAACAATACCCCAGATATGGTAGATATAGAGATTTGTCAGACAATTTATATGCAGGTTTAAAAATATCCTATGTGAAATACAAATACAAAAGGGAGTAACTGCTATGCCACAAGTGATCTGGTGTACGCCTGTGAAAATGACCATTAGGCTACACTGAATTTTCTTTGTAGTTAATTTCCATCAGACCATAACTAGCTACAAAAGTGTGACCAAAGGATGTTTCTTTCTGAAAACAATGTCTACTGTTTTAATGTTTTCCAAACACATCTTTCTCCATCAAACTTCTAATCTCTTTAAATTGCTAGTGAAAGGGGTTTTAAAACATCTAGTTAGTGATTCCTGCTTCTTAGAGCTGTAATTCAAAGAGGGGCAGTGCCTCTGATCACTTAGAAGAGACTTGGAGAAGTACCTCTACAAAGACGTCTTAAAGTAAACAGTGCAATCTTACTTTGGTCTCTGTCTGTCATTTGAGGCATATGTGTCTGAGGACTGATGGCGAACAGCATGGAGCTGTTTTCAGTTACAAATTATTTCATCATTTCTTCGTTTGAGGGGAAGCCGAACAAGGTTCTCCGGAATTTTTTTTGTCAACAAAATGATCTGGTCATCTGTGTTATTTCATTTCAAAAACTGGGACATATTCCAGACTCTGTGGTCTGTCCAGAAATCCCCAAAAATGAGTCCAGGAATCTGAGTTAGGTGTTAGCACTGACCAATTTGTTGGCCTCAAGGTTTTCATTAAAAAGGCAGTATGGGTTGGGTGCAGTGGCTCACACCTGTAATGCCAGCACTCTGGGAGGCTGAGGTGGGAGGATCACCTGAGACCATGAATTTGAGACCAGTGTGGACAACACAGTAAGATGCCCCCCACCCCAGATCTCTATGAAAAAAAAAAAAAAGTCAATATGTTTAAATATCACTCTGACAACCAAATTTAAACACTTTTGGCTCTAGAGTATTCAACCTAAAGGTTGATATTTGATCATATAGATTGATAGTTCTCATTGTCTGCACTTCAGAAACACTGAGGACCTTAATAAAGAAAAGAAAAAGGAAAGGAAGAGAGTAATATAGATACATAATGAAAAAAATTGAATCCACACAAAAGAGTATACAGTGAATTAATGCTCTCTCCAATCCAAGCTTCAGTTTTCCAGTCTCTAACTCTCTTTCAACTGGGATTAAAAAACATACAGATGCCCAGACCTCACCTCATTCCCACTGGGTCACTATCCTCTGGCATGGGTACTTCTAGTAAGTTCCCTGGGTGATCCTATTGCCCAATCAGGTTAAGAACCACTGACTTCGATGGTGTGGCAGAATTCCTGGACCTCTCACGCTGGTGGGCACAGTATAAGATGTGTGGGTCTGGGGACTCACTGAGTATCAGACTTTAGAATTGGAGAACCCTTATTATATGCACTTGTTAGGGTGAAAAGGTTTTGTGTTACTTGCTTAAGAGGCAGTTTAATATAGTTAAGACAAAACAACACTACAGCAAAACGAACTTACGACTTGGAATGTAAGAAAAATCGCTAGATCTGACTTTACCAATACTTCATTGTGTGACATTGCCATCACATTGGAAAACTTAGGAGGCTGAACTAAATGAAAGTATAATGTTTACCTTGCTAATATTCTGTAGTGTAAAAGGTAGATGACGTACCCTGGATCGATCTATACTTTTTTCCTAACACTACCTGGTTTTGTTCAGGTACCTAAGCCCTCTGACATAGTCCAAATACTTTAAGGGAAGCTGACTCCCACATGGCCTATCGGTGAGGCTGATTGATTGAGGGATAAGTCCTTTTCTCTTTAGGGATGGGTATGTGATCCAATTCCAGAAAATATAAGATCCCGACAGATTTGTGGGAAGTTTCTGAAACTATGAGGATCTAGTTCCTCCCTCCCACCAAATGTGAACAAGAAAACACCAGAGCTCTGACTGGTACTGTGGCCATTCTGTGATTAATGTGGAATGGACTTTAGTACTGGGCTTTCACTCTGAAGGCAGAGTGAAAAGACTAATAGAACCCAGACCAGGTCAATGTATTGAACCATGGCATCCAACAATGCTGAAGCCCTCACTATATCTGGACTTTCTGATAGATGAGCCAATAAATCTATTGCTTAAACATTTCTGAGCTTAGTTTTCTGTTACTTGAAGCTGAAATCCACCTTAGTAATCCATCTTCTTTAAGTCTAAATCCCTCACTCAAGGTCTTAATTGATTCCCTGCTTTCAGGTATCTTTCATTAGCTTCTTGGTAATTTACCTTTTTTAAAATTTATTATTATTATTTTTTTCCAGTTTTATGACCTCCACTCACCCTGATAACTTAGAAACTACTAATTTGCCATTTTTATCATCTCTTCTCTGTCTACTCTTGGCCCATTACAAATTAGCATTTAGAAGCATTGAAGTTTATGTGTATGTGTATATATACAGCTCTTGTTCACAGTAAGGGGATACTTTACTAGTGAGAAGTGGAGAGGAGGCTAATGTACAGTCAGTCAACCGTTTTAGAAATCTAGGGATGTCTGTAAAAGAAATTTCCAATGTCCCCTTTCTAGCTTTAATTAAGTAAAGGACCATTTGAATCTTGATGCTAAAGGATCAAGAAATAGATTATTTCATACGGAATGTAAAAGTTCTTTCTTCTTACCTTGGGGAACTGATTTTATAGAAATTCAGGGGAAGGAAGGGAGGGAGGGAGGGGAAAATTCATTTTTTCCTAGTTTTACATCTTAGGGCGTTTTCATATATAACTTCAGTTAAGTCTTACAACAAGTCTGCAAGGTAAGTAACTTTTATCTCCACTT
The DNA here is from genome assembly GCF_008728515.1 of Papio anubis. Taxonomy (NCBI): domain Eukaryota; kingdom Metazoa; phylum Chordata; class Mammalia; order Primates; family Cercopithecidae; genus Papio; species Papio anubis. Next base: position 117,622,057 of record NC_044980.1, read on the forward strand.
TATGTTTGGGGGCAACTGAAACTTAAATAAATAATGTTTTCAAGGCCACTCAAATATGTGTCACAGCCAGATTTACACCAAGGACTGTAAGACTCCAGAGTCATATATTCTCTACAACTTAAACTTCATCAGCTCATTGCCTAAATCCCTGGCGAGTTTTTCTGACTTTTGCAGTCTTCTCCAGTGGTCTCTTTGTTGAGCAAGTGGTCAGTGTCACGGGGACGGCCTTCTAGCTTTGGGCTGCTTGTGGCTTCCATTCCTGGGTAGTTCTGCCCTTCTCCTCAGGCCCTCGGAAGCCAGTGATATTGTCCGGCTGCTTCTCTCCCAGGCAACTCTAGTAAATACAAGGTCACTGAATAAATGGCTGGTTCCCATCAAATATTTCCCTGACTTGATTTCCCCACCATACTTTGGTGTTCTTGTGGTCACCACATATGAAATGATAGCCCTGGTTATAGCCACCAACCTGGTCTTGTGGATCATTGCAATTGATTGAATTGTTCACAAGTACCCACTACCTGTTTTTATGCTGCATATTTTCTCTGTTTTCTCTTAAGTAATATGTCTCAGCTCTTAGTGAAACCTGCCACAGTGCCCAGGAACACACATTTATAGTACAACCTGACATGTCAAGCTTAAAGTATGATGAATCACCCTGAGCAGGCTGGGGTGGCTCTCTTTTTAGAATTATTCCCAACCATGACATCAGAACACTGTAAT